>NW_013679702.1:5282-7527 GCF_000517525.1 Limulus polyphemus
TGATAGATCTGTGTATATGCTATTGATGTATGAGTTTAATAACATCAGTTTCGTAATTATCAAAACAATACATTATATAGTGGTCTTCTTTTCTTTAAATCTTCAGTGGGGCTGAGCCTGGAGCTGTACGTGTATACGTGGTATCATACTTTATGGCCTAGGATCCGTATGATGTCCTCCCTTTTAATCCTCTGATCCTGGCATGGAGTTATTGATTGTATTCACATACAGTAACCCGGGGTGAAGTTGGAAAGCGTGGGTTCTGGAAATCTCCCCTTAACGTTGATCCAGTGCTCCGGGGTACTTGTACCATCCAGGAGGAACCATTCCTTCTTAACTGGCCTCCAATTTAATCTAAAAATACAATGAAAATGTTTTTCCAATCACTTGAAGTATTTATTGCACATACAAAAAAATTAAGATTAGTTTGGTTAAAATTCGTATTTTAGGGTTTTCTCTCAACAGATGGCGCATCCTTCATATCTTTTATAACAAAATTTATTACTTGCTGCTAATTAAAGTGCGGTAAGTACATTTATTTTCCAAAAATTATTTCTTATTATGAGCATCTCTTCTGTAAGCTGGCAAGATGTGATACAAATATCAACTAAAATACCTGTGAATTTTCATAATGATTAGTTAATGTGTCATTTTGGTTATTCAAGTGCAATATTAAACCACCTTTTGTGAATTGCATATATTGGAATGTAGGAAATGTACTACTATATAAAGGAATTATAAAATATCGATCCATCAAGGATGTAACTTCCTCACTCTAATTTTATATTTCGTTTTTTTATTCCATTGTTTTATTTCTTATTAATTCAAAGTAATATCCATATAATACCAATTTTAATTAGGAAATGTAATTTACTCCACATTTGTTTTGTCTACTTTTAATATTATTTTACCAATCATTTGGTTAAAATTTGTAGTTTGTGCTACATATTCACAGTCACACATTATACATCGTATAAAAAACCCACTATGTTATTCATTAATAATAATAAAAATATTATATTACAAAAAAAATTATATTTCTTTTGAGACTCGAATTGGTTAAATAAAATTTCCTACGACTATACTAATCTGATGTATGTCCTATTATAGAAATGTGGCTGTAAGCATCTGTATGATGTTCTCTCTATTAATTGCTCTGACCCTATCATGTGGTCATCAATTGCATGCACATACAGTAACCGGGGGGTGAAGCTAGAAACAAAAGCATAGGTTCTAGAAATGTCCCGATAACGTTGGTTCAGTGCTCTGGGGTACTTGTACCATCCAAGAGGAACCATTCCATCTTCAATGGCCTCCCATTTAATCTAAAACTAGAATCAAGATATTCTTTTTGGTCAGTATTTGTTTTGTCTACTTTAATATTATTTTACCAATCATTTGGTTAAAATTCGTAATTTTGTCAATAGATGGCATACCATTCATTTCTTTCATACCTATTAGTTTACTCTAATTGAAGTGCTGGAAGAGGATTTGCTCCTCCAAAACCATTATTATTGATGAAACTTTGTTGAATGGACGGCAACTGCCTGTTGTAGAAACACAAGTGTAGATGACGACATTTCGAGAGTCTTCAGAAAGGCAGAAGACTTCTGAAACGTCGTCCTATACAACAAGCAGTTGCCATCCATTCAATAAAGGTTCATCATGAATCCTCTGCTTAAACAATCTATCAAAGCATATCATTATTATTATTATTACGAGCATCCCTTCTGTAAACTGGTAAGATGTGACACAAATATCAAATAAAATCCCTTTGGGTTTTCAGTCCAAAACTAATGTGGTGTCATTCTAGTTATTGATTAAAGTGCAATATTAAATCATGTTTTGTTAATTACATATATTGGAATTTAGGCAATGTATTGAATTATAAAAGGTACAATTATGCTCTTAAAACAGCAAATAACGGACAATGGATGATAACACATCCGAAAACATCAACCGGTGTTCATATAGTAACACACTGGTAAACATCAGCCACCATTCATATGGTAACACACTGGTAAACATCAGCCACCATTCATATGGTAACACACTGGTAAACATCAACCGGTGTTCATATGGTAACACACTGGTAAACATCAGCCACCGTTCATAGTAGTTTAAATAGCAAATAACGGACAATTGATAGTAACACACTGGTAAACATCAACCGGTGTTCATATGGTAACACACTGGTAAACATCAACCGGTAACCGTTCATATGGTAACACACTGGTAAACATCA
>NW_013679703.1:0-2880 GCF_000517525.1 Limulus polyphemus
CAATAGAAATTCATGTCTTGCTATAAAGCGTTGGGACACTCACCACCTCCAAACATACAATAGAAAGTCATGTCTTGGTATAAAGCGTTGGGAAACTCACCACCTCCAAACATACAATAGAAAGTCATGTCTTGGTATAAAGCGTTGGGAAACTCACCACCTCCAAACATACAATAGAAAGTCATGTCTTGGTTTCAAGCGTTGGGAAACTCACCACCTCCAAAAAAACAATAGAAAGTCATGTCTTCATCAATAGCATACAATAGAAATCCATATTTTCATGAATAACACTGGGAAATTCACCACCTCAAAATATAGAAAAGAAAGTCATGTTTTGGTGCACAACTCTGGAAACCTCGCCACCTACAAAAATACAATAGAAAGTCATGTCTTGGAAAAAAATGCAATTTTGTAATTAACGAAAATAAAAACATTCCTTTTGCAGCTTAATATAGCATACTAATCCATTAATATTTTTTTTGAAATTTAGTAATAAAATATGCATTGTAACGAATGTTGTTTATTTCAGTAAGCTAAGCATGGTAAACCCAGAATTGGCTTTCTCTGGGTCTCTTAACACTGTTAGAATTAAGTTAAATTTAAGCTTTCTTGAGTAGGAAATTTTTATTTAAAATTATCAGTTTAAAAATAAGAGCCCAAATATATCTACACATATCAGTACGCTTTTGTTATGCACTCGTAATTTAAGATGTATTCAGTATTCAGATTATAAAGATTGGGATTTGACGTTATAGAGCACGTCCTATATTCAAGACCTAAACATATTAATGTTCTTATGAACATAGAAATTCTCTAATAATTTAGAGTTGAAACATTAAACAAGGTATCTGTTGACCAGCGGTAACCTTCTGAATATAATAACTTTTTTATCAGCGTTTAGTCTTTAAATATAATATCCTTTGATAAACAGTTACTTAGTTCTACAAATTTCCAATACAAACTTTTCATTCACGTCACAACACGAGGAACCAGAAACAAGTCGTTTTAATAATGAGTTTTTGTAGACGATACTTATGATTTAAATAAACTTAAGAAATATATCAACTTAACAAAGCAATTATATAAATAATCTTCAAAAATAAAATTATTTCTGTTTGACATAAAAAGACTCAATTGAACAGTTCTGTAAACTTAGGAAATATATCAACTTAACAGAGCAATTATATAAATAATCTTCATAAATAAAATTATTTCTGTTTGACATAAAAAGACTCATTTGAACAGTTCTGTAAACTTAAAGATTTCTATATCGAACTGTATTTCATTTAGTCTCAATATTCTTGTATTGTTTTCATCATTGTACTAGTTATAACAAACGTATCCCAACCCACTTTTTTGTATTCCTAGATAAAATATGCATAAAAAATAAATATGTTTATATTTTTATGATGGAGTTGAGAAGCAACTATTTACGTTTTATACAAGAGACTATGATATACATACAGATGTAGTGATTCATTAATACTCAACCATCATGGTCCTTAAAGGATTACATGGTTTTCTAAAGCTGAAAGCGTTAGTTATGTTAGGTCTATGAATAATATTTTACTTGGATAGAATACTGTCGGTGCATCCTCTGTTGGACCAGGAACTTCGAAGAGTCAACTCTATGCCACAGGTAAGGGTCCAAGTCCGCAAGCCACGACCTTTTACAGAGTGCCATTCAACATGATGTTACATATTTCATGTTATCAACTATTCACTTAACTCTAGATTGCTATTTTAGCAAATGTTTGTGATAGGGCAGACTAAATACCAGGTAAGATACACAGGGTGGTTCTAGAGGCTATGAAAATACAACATGAAATCTTTACGATAAACAAAAGTATCTTTACTCTTCATATGAACGTCACCTTGCACTCCGACTTGTCAGAGTCTCAGTCAGACTAACTCATATCTGGTTTTTTGTGTACCACAAACTTGTACATTTTACTACTTGCCAAACTTCCTGTAGATACACGTAGTAAATACTGAATTGTATTTATTATTCTTTCTCCAACGGATCAAGCCTGTTCAATCAGCTCAGAAATAGGAACAGTTTATCGTTCTTTCTGTGGATTTACGCGGAAAATCTTCAACAAACAAGAAGAAAAGCATTGTCCATCTTTTACTAGATTCAAGTGGCGTGGTACGTATTATGTTGTTTTTATTTTGTTTCGAATGTGTAGCTTACTTATTACTATTTTTCTTCTTCAAAATAACTTTCCATCAATGAGCATATTTATGGAGTACAAAGTGAGTAACTGGAACCACGACTATTTAACCTATTTCTCGAAGTCACTTTTAATTCTTTCGATTTCCTTGTTTATCGCTTTATGCAACCTATAACTCTTAATTTTCATGTTACCACTTTCATTGAAAAATCTATGAATACAACTTATTTTTAATGTATTGGATTTATAGATTACTCGTTCTGGCAGCTCCTGCGACCGCGTTGACACCAAACTGTATCAGCACTGCTGTTCCTTTGGCCCCGTCATCGAGGTGGAGAGGAGGGGGCAAGTTGCGTGGGCAACAGCCTGTCCCCCATATCAGAATGCCCAGGCTTACATCCGTCCATATCATCACTTATTAGAGCGCGGCGCCAGGGGTTGCTTCCGACGGTGGGAGAGATCTTCGTGTCTCACTGGACAGCTACCGTCCACCTCAAGCTGGTCAGCCCCCAGCCAGTAAGGTGTTGTCCGTCATGGTCTGCCTTCTTCATTGGGTGTATGGAGATTAGGAAAATACTTTCCGACAAACAGATCATCAACTACCACACCAAAGATGTCTGTGTACAGCGCCTGAGTCCTCAGCACCCTTCTATATGGCAGCGAGACGTGGACTACTTATGCCAGCCAAGAGAAAAGACTGAATACC
>NW_013679703.1:3591-5154 GCF_000517525.1 Limulus polyphemus
CCACGTGCGCCGTATGAAGGATGGCCGAATCCCAAAAGACATCCTCTACGGAGAGCTTGCCGAAGGACAGAAAGGCATCAGCCGCCCGCAGCTGAGATACAATGATATTTGCAAAAGAGACATGAAGGTGCTCAACATCAACACTGAAACTTGGGAGGACATCGCTGCCGATCGCGCCGACTGGAGAAACACTCTCCGTAAACAGCTGAAGATCGGTGAAGAGGAATTGACGGTGGCGGCAGAAGAGAAGCGAGCGCATCATAAGGGACAGGCAGCCAACAGACCAGCGTCAACGCATATATGTGACCTCTGCAACCGGGACTGTCACTCTCGTGTCTCCTTAGTCACAAGAGACGCTGCTCTAAACGAGCGATCAACATGAGCTAACAATGGACGGATGCTCATCCATGGTCAAACCTGGCCGAAGGAGGCCTACAACAATAGATTACGAGAAAGTATTAAATATTAAACGCTTTAGCTACAATAGACGTCAATCTAACGTACATCGAAATGTTAAGAGATATATATACAGACGCAACAGCAAAACTACATCTTAATAAAGAGGTATCATCGGTGATAAAGATAGAGAGAGGGGTGATCCAATATCTCCGAAACTGTTTACAGCAACTTTGTAAGAAGTATTCAGACAAACTGAGTTAGAGAATGAAGGTATAAAAATAGCTGGAGAGACATTAACAGATCTAAGGTTTCCAAATGATGTAGCTCTCTTTACAAATTCAACGAAAAAGATGGAAGTCATATTAAACAGTTTGAATGCCAGTAGCAAGAAAGCAGGATTAAAAATACATAAGGGAAAAACCAAATATATGACCAATTATTCACAACACAGATACCATCAAAATTGAGAATGAAGAAGTAGAGATAGTGTCAGAGTACAAATATTTAAGACAAACCCTCAAAATGGAAAACACAACAAGAGAAGAAATTATGGTAAGAATGAAGGCAACATGGCGATGTTTTGGAATGTTTGAAGAAATTCTAAAGGACCAAGATATCCCATTACTTTGAAGAAAAAGATCATGGATCAGTGTGTACTACCAATCTTAACATATGGCTGCCAAACGTGGGCAATAATAAAAGAGATAAGGAAAAAAGAAAGAAGCCACACCAAGAGCTATGGAAAGAAAAATACTTCATATAACACTACAAGACAGATGGAGAAATGATGGAATAAGAAAAACAACAAATAAAAAAATTCAGTAAGGTTCATTCTAAGAACTAAATGGAAATAGGCTGGACATGTAGCAAGGTATTCTGATAATAGGTGGACATTAAGAACAATGTAATGGCAACCTAGGACAGGGTAAATATCTAAGGGAAGGCAAAAGAGAAGATGGAGGGACGATATAGTGGCAGAAACGGGAATCAGATGGACACAGTATGCTAAGAATAGGAAATACTGGACTGGTCTGACGGAGAGCTACATCCAACGAGGGATGACTGCAGCTTAGATAGATAGATATATAGTGGTTCAGCAATAAGTCTGACGGCTTTTAATGCTAAAAGTTCTCTGTGCTTAACAACAAATAAACAAATAAAATT
>NW_013679703.1:6106-8273 GCF_000517525.1 Limulus polyphemus
ACCGCTACTTATTTATTATTATTGTTACTGTTAAACTTCATCCGTACCGTTACTTATTTATTATTATTGTTACTGTTAAACTTCATCCGTACCGATACTTATTTACTATTATTGTTACTGCTAAACTTCATCCGTACCGCTACTTATTTACTATTATAGTTACTGTTAAATTTCATCCGTACCACTACTTATTTACTGTTATTGTTACTGTTAAACTTCACCCGTACCCCTACTTATTTACTATTATTGTTACAGTTAAACTTCATCCGTATCGCTACTTATTTACTATTATTGTTACTGTTAAACTTCATCCGTACCGCTACTTATTTACTATTATTGTTACTGTTAAACTTCATCCATAACGCTACTTATTTACTATTATTGTTACTGTTGACTATATCCATACAGAAGTGTTTCATAGTAAGTTTCTAAGTATAAAATTGACTTTTTTAGTTTTATTTTTTCATCATTCTTAAAGAATACCTTCATACATTGATTGACAATCACTCACTGACCAATAAGTTCGTAAGTGACTGATAAGGCCGACCCAAGATCCCCACATTTTGTTGTAGAGGGGAGAAACGATGATTCTTAAGTCGGATTACTGTTCGATCCTTTCGTTTATCCAGTTTCTCTTGCTCGATAAGTTCCTGATGAGTCTCAAGCTAATGAGATCCCTGCCGCGAAAACCTCTCCATTGAGAACGACGAGAGTAAGGGTCTCGCAAGTGTTAGTTGCGATATTGCATTTTTTTTCACGTTGGTCTTCAGGACGTCCTTGAAACTTTACTTCAGTCCACCTCTTATCCGATGACCTTGAGGACGTCCTTGAAACTTTTCTTCTGTCCACCTCTTGTTCGTTGGCCTTCGCTTAGCTTTGAGTGTCCTAAGGAAGACGTCTGTCTGGGCGTGACTTCTTTTCGCGTGGGGATGCCATTACACATCAGCAACCACACGTTACTTCACAGAGCGGGATTCTTCTTCCAATGGTAAGGGATTCGATACGATCAGAGCTTCCTGCTCTGCTGCAGGCTTCTTCCGCCTTCACGACCATTGAGAAGTAGGACCTTATTCTGCCTGATCCTCCGTGTAAAATATATACCTATGTTTCAAACATGCGATAGTATAGATAATTATGAACTAATACATTGTTTTTGTTTTCCTAAAATGCTTGAAACGTATACTGAAAATTATCATCATGTGAGTCTGTCTGCCTGTTCGTGATTTGGTGTATTTCGCATTTATTATTTGCACTTTCAATCTTCATTTGTAATTTAAAAAGTATGCAAGGAGTGGTAGTTTTAACCTCGATAAACACTTAAAAACCCACCAATTTCGTGCTGGGGCTCTAAGATGAACTATAAGATCTCTTTCCCGAACCTAAAATGTCTCCACCCCCCAAGTAACTTCTCATAGTCCTCAACTAAGAAATTCCAACGTCCAAAAGTACCTGGTTTCGCAGTTTAAAATAAAATTAACTCATATTTCAAATTTTAAGCTCACCATATAGAGAATAAATAAGTTACATAAAACTACTTAATAGTCAAAGCTACATAAAGAGTTATATATGTTTTCCCACCACGAGTATCGAAACCCGATTTTTAGCGTCGTAAACCTGCAGACTTCCAATGATATTGGCATGTACCAGGTTATTACAAACTCACTTTAAGCAATATGTTGAGCTGGAAGTATTTTTACGTAAAACATTATCCGTTCATTTCACGCATTATGCTTAATAAACATTATTTTAAATGTTTAGCTGTAAAAACTGAACAAATGAAGTACCGAACGATCTGTGTCTAGTAATAAGTTTGTTTGTGTGAACTTCGCGCAAAGCTACACGAGGGTTATCTTCGCTAGCCGTCCCTAAGTTAGCAGTGTAAGACTAAAGGGAAAGCAGCTTGTCATCACCACCCACCGCCAACTCTGGGGCTGGGTTCAAATCCCCGTCACACCAAACATGCTTGCCCTTTAGGGCGTTATAATATGACGTTGGTATTCGTTGGTAAAAGAGTAACGACCATCAGATTGGGAGTCGAGCGCCCTAACCACCTGGCCAAGATTATTTCAAGATTATTAGTTACTGGGCTTACCGGTTTCATTATCTATATCATAATGTTGTTAGTTGACATACTTTGAAAGTTAAGTTGACTAGTAACGAAAACACG
>NW_013679704.1:0-3517 GCF_000517525.1 Limulus polyphemus
GCTTTACGATCTATCATAACATGGAAGAATAGGTAAACCAGGGGATTATGGATTAGGCTTTATGATCTATTGTTAATCTATCATAAGAAGGAGTGAAGATAGCTATAGAAGAGATAAAGCATGTGTGTTATGGATTAGGCATTTCATCCATTGTTAATTCTGCTTCGTGAACAATTTATAACCAGGCGGTTCACAGTTTTTGTCTTATAAAAAAAAATACTTATAGTATTTGATAACAGACTATATTTGATATGTCAACAAGATATATTCTGTAAGCTAATAATACATTTCGTGTGGCGTTAATAACAGACTGTATTCGATATACTAATACATTATGTCTGGTAATAAAGAATGCATTATGTCTTATGTTTGGTAACAGAATATTCGAAGGTTCAGAACGTTATATTAAAACAATGTTGGAGCTTTACTACGTCATTACTGATTAAGTCACCTCGTCTGGTCATGCTCCATCTGACGACCGCGCATCTTGTCAGTAACACTGCAGCATAGTTTTCATTGCAAAATGCTCCGTCGTAAAGATGTCATTTCAAGGTACAACATACCTTCCTTCTTGCTTTCCAAAGTTCATATAGTGTGCGAAGTCGTGAAATTCCTAGCACTCGTTTCAACAGTGCCTATTGCACAGAAATACATAGGCACTTAGTCTGGCGACTTAGCTGGAATGTCTTTATATGGAATAGCATGAATTCCTGTTTCGTCTCCTAGCTGCTTGTGGTATACGACAGTTAAATGGGTATGACGTGGTAGTAATTTATTGACACGTAGCTTGTGTCCTTTTCCGGACGGAGATCCTTCTTGATAGTGTTGCGTGCTTTTGCCTTGGACAGATGGATGGCTTTTGCCACCGACCTTTGTGTTCGTGTATTTTCACCTATGAGAATAACCATGTTTTACAAACCATGGCTAGGGTACGACTTGTTGCAGGTCTATTTCTCGATGGTTTTGGTATCCCAGGTTGATACATGTTCCCTTGTTTGCAAATGCCATTAAGTACAAAGGATATCCTCGTCTTATGATCAGAATGTATGAATATTTTTGGTAGAGAATATTGCATATCCTTCTGCAACACGATTGATCTTCCTGACATACAAATGCCTACGTAGTGCCAAACAATAGCAAGATGTAGTTTTAATACATTCTGTTCCACCGCGACTTGATTGTCACGTGACTTGTTGATTTGCATATTTAAAATTATTTTAGTATAACGTACTCACTGTATTCTGTAAGCTAACAATACGTTAAGTCTGGCATTAATAACAGAATATATACTATAAGCTAACAATACGTTATGTGTTATGTAGAATAACACAATATATTCTGTATTCTAACAATACGTTATGTGTTATGTAGAATAACACAATATATTCTGTATTCTAGCAATACGTTATGTGTAATGTAGAATAACACAATATATTCTGTATTCTAACGATACGTTATGTGTTATGTAGAATAACACAATATATTTTGTATGCTAACAATACATTGCGCCCGCTACCTCTTTTCAATTAATTTGAAGACTTGCGGACTCACAGGCAAATATTTTGAAGAAATTTAAATCTCACAAGCATGTCTAGACAATTAAAAATTAAATTTATTAAATGATTCAAAAATAAAAAGTCGTAAAAATACAAAACAGTCAATATTTTCTATTCCAGTATTATATTCCACCTGGCTCATAATCCTCATAACCCGACTTAAGGGTTACGGTACGGCCTAATAACATTACTAAAGTAATTACACAAGAAAAGCATTCCCTTACATTATCTCGTGACCAACTATTACTAAATTTTACCTTAACCTCAATCAGGATAGTTTTTAAGTCGCCCTAAAAGATTTTATCTTTTATAAAAGACGTTATCTTAACAAGATCTTTATGTTAGAAGTTTTAGCCTAAAACAATATGGCTGAGTTCTAACGTAATCTGGACGACACCGAGTACAAATCAATGATCAGTTCCTGTTTTTCTACGAGGTCTTCTCTAGAGAACTTGGCATTAAGTTATTATATCGTATTTGTGTTGTTTCTGACTTATCGCATATAACGCAAAATGCGTTGTTTGTAATAATATGCAACCTGTACTAAACATGTATGAAATGAGATTTAACGCAAGGTCTTATTTGTAACGCATCACCTCTTTCTTAGCGATGGTGATAATTAATAATCTAGCAGGATCTGAAAACACGTCAATGTTTTGTACTTATCTTACTCCAGTCACTATTATAAAACGAAGAATGTCTCTGTTGTGGGCCAGGTATACAAAGTTTAAGCTAAATGTCTCGTGAAAGGTCGTAAAGTTGTATCTTTCTTAAAACCACGGGTGGGTTTAATAGTTCTTGTGTACAATATTCGTAAAACTCGAAAAAAGGTAAGTAGCGAACGCCGTGGGAGATTCTGGTCGGATGTTAACGCTACTAATAATGCTTTAAAACCTTCCTAGTTTGCACCATTAGCAGCCTGTAAACTAAATGGTTTTCGAACGAAGGATCTCTAGCGGCGTGTTTGTGGATTCAACCAGCTTTTAGTCTAAACAATCCTTTAACCTGCCCCCCAGTGGCGTACCTGGGAATTAAGCGTGCTGGATGCCCTAACACAGCAGCAGGTAGTCGGAACATTCGCTGGTAAAGGGCATTGGTTTGGCCAATTTCTACGACCCACGATGTAAGAAAGGATCTCGTTAAGCCTATTATTGTCACCACTTTCCCATGGTGAGAGGCTATACAGGAATGCGGGGCGATGTGAGGGGTCAATGTGGGGTACCTGAAATGGTAACGTCAGTACAATAGGCCAAATATAAAACTGCACCCCACTGTCTGTAGAACAACTTTAATTTAAGCCTACTTAACAGTGTTAGTGCAGTCATTACATTGAGGAATCATAGAACAATTCTAACTTAAGCCTACTTAACAGTGTTAGTGCAGGCATTATATTGGGGAATCATTTAGGAAACACATCTAGTTTTTTTTTAATTTAACGTTTTTCAAACATTCCCTCGTTAGTTTCGCCTGGTTCGATGAGTTACATTTAAATCAGCTGATTTTTTTTAATCTCAGTAATATATTTCAATAGTAAATTCATTTAATACTTTCCACTATTTTTAATGCGGCATTAATGAAAAATAAATAAACATTTAAATTATACTCATTATTTACTGTCCATTTTATTTTACTTATATCTGATATTGACAAGATTTGGTTAAAAAATGCTAAAAAACAATAACAACAACAACAGGAAATCCGATAATTTCGGAAGGCAGACATTTCTTCTTCAGTGATGACTTGGTCTAAATTCTGGAAGTGCTCTATCTGTTATCGGACTTATTGGTTTGTTGTTTATCTAATTTGTGATGCTACATGGTTCCTTCGTATAAAGAATCACAAAAATAAGCTATTTATTTGACTTAATATTGTTGCCATTCGTTTTTTTTCACCAGATTTTCCTAACTTTTTGAAATGTATTGTTAGCATATTAAATATAGTCTGTTATCAAATACTATAAG
>NW_013679704.1:4368-7456 GCF_000517525.1 Limulus polyphemus
ACTGGTTTACCTCTTCTTCCTTGTTATGATAGATCATAAAGCCTAATCCATAATCCACTGGTTTACCTCTTCTTCCTTGTTATGATAGATCATAAAGCCTAATCCATAATCCCCTGGTTTACCTCTTCTTCCTTGTTATGATAGATCATAAAGCCTAATCCATAATCCCCTGGTTTACCTCTTCTTCCTTGTTATGAAGGATCATAAAGCCTAATACATAATCCACTGGTTTACCTCTTCTTCCTTGTTATGATAGATCGTAAAGCCTAATCCATAATCCCCTGGTTTACCTCTTCTTCCTTGTTATGATAGATCGTAAAGCCTAATCCATAATCCCCTGGTTTACCTCTTCTTCCTTGTTATGATAGGTATTCTATATTTGCATCATTGATGGAACTTGAAATCTTCCACATTTTACTAAATCCCGAAGCGCGTCACCTCTAGAGGTCATTAGTATTGTTGTCCAGTCCATTATTCTTCATACAATACAAACGAGAATCCAAACTCCTGCGATCCTCAACTTGACCACCACGCTTCAAGCTAAGGTCGATAAATACACTGTATTTCCGAGTTCTTAGACACCGGGTGGTAACTTTATAAACCTGAGTGAGAGAAAGTTTAACAAAAACTTGTTTACTTGTGGACCTAGCTCGTATTGGTGAGTACAAACAACACCAAAAGAAAACTGATTTTTGGAACTAAAATATCAATTTTATGTTTGTAATTTATTTATTATAATTATTTTTTTAGGTAGAAGTACACCAATCCAGACATTTTAATAAAACAACAACAGAAAGTCTTGCACGCAGAAACAAGTCATTTCAACGCGTTTGATCATTAGATTCTTTGTAATTAAATAATAAAACGTCGATTGTCCCACCTGTTGGTTCCACACACACTCACTGTGAAAACATGAAAACTAAAGACAAGTATTTCCCACCTGTTGGTTTCACATACACTCACTGTGAAAACATGAAAACTAAAGACAAGTATTTCCCGCCTCTACGACCTGTTGGTTTTACACACACTCACTGTGAAAACATGAAAACTAAAGACAAGTATTTCCCGCCTCTACGACCTTTTGGTTTCACACACACTCAATGTGAAAACATGAAAACTAAAGACAAGTATTTCCCTTTTACGTATGTATTCACTTGTTAACTCCGTACTACGTACCATTGTTATAAATTATTTCTACGTTTTATGCATGTATTCACTAGTTAACTCCGTACTACATACCATTGTTATAAATTATCGGATGACAATGTTATGCTTGTTTCAATGTAGCATAGACAGGCGGAAATTCTCCACGACTTAAAAAAGAGCGTTTTCTGTACACCCCCCACCCCACCCCCATTTTTATTTCGTATTTAAACCTAACAGTAATGTTATAGGTGTAGCTTCTGAGAACAAACAGGTGGGTCTTATTTCACTGTGAACCGTATATTATAGTTGTTTTGGACAGATTATCAGTAAAATGATACCCTCCCTTCCACTTCACAAACGAGCTAGTAAGCGATTCTACATTGGCCATACCTTTGTTGTTGTTTTTTAGAAATATTGTCTTTAGTTTCATGTTTTCACAGTGAGTGTGTGTGAAACCAACAGGTCGTACAGGCGCATGTTTTCACTTGTTAACTCCGTACTACGTCCCATTGTTACAAATTATTTCTACGTTTTACGCATGTATTCACTCGTTAACTCCGTACTACAAAACATTGTTATAAATTATTTCTACGTTTTATGCATGTATTCACTTGTTAACTACGTACTACAAAACATTGTTACAAATTATTTCTACGTTTTACGCATGTTTTCACTTGTTAACTCCGTACTACAAAACATTGTTACAAATTATTTCTACGCATTGTTACAAATTATTTCTACGTTTTACATGTATTCACCTGTTCACTCCGTACCACAAAACATTGTTATAAATTATTTCTACGTTTTACGTATGTATTCACTTGTTAACTACGTACTACATACCATTGTTACAAATTATTTCTACGTTTTACGCATGTATTCACTTGTTCACTCCGTACTACAAAGCATTGTTATAAATTATTTCTACGTTTTACGTTCACTCCGTACTACATACCATTGTTATAAATTATTTCTACGTTTTACGAAGTGAATACATGCGTAAAACGTAGAAATAAATATATTTAACATACAGATCTTTTTTTTTATGTAAATCTATAGCAAAGAAAAAAAATGTTAGTTGTGCAATACTAAGCAGTTTGATATCAATGAACCTGATAAGTGATAAGTATCAAATGTCTTTTAAACTTTCAAAGAATGGAATTCTTAAGTCTCTTGATTCACTGTTCAAGATTCACGTAAACAAGAGACAAGAAAACGTGGTTTTTGTAGTAATCCAAGTGGTTGTATCTGACAGGTGTAGCGAACCGTAACCACTGCTTCAAGTTAGGGACGGGCGTATGGAGTGGGGGAGAGGTTGATGGGAGCCGGGTGGTCTCAAACGGATTCTCTATGTAGATTGATATATAAAATAAGCCACACACAACAATAATGTTTTAAATATAGCACATTATTGTTGTGGACGTTAAATACAGAACATTATTGTTGTGGATGTTAAATATAGCACATTATTGTTGTGTGTGTTAAATATAGTACATTATTGTTGTGGACGTTAAATACAGAACATTATTGTTGTGGATGTTAAATATAGCACAGTATTGTTGTGGATGTTAAATATAGAACATTATTGTTGTGGACGTTAGATATAGCACATTATTGTTGTGGACGTTAGATATAGCACATTATTGTTGTGGACGTTAGATATAGCACAGTATTGTTCTGGACGTTAAACATAGCACATTATTGTTGTAGACGTTAATAATGGCACATTATTGTTGTGGACGTTAAATATAGTACATTATTGTTGTGGACGTTAAATATAGTACATTATTGTTGTGGACGCTAAATATAGTACATTATTGTTGTGTGTGTTAAATATAGCACATTATTGTTGTGGACGTTAAATATAGCACATTATTGTTGTGGACGTTAGATATAGCACATTATTGTTGTGGACGTTAGATATAGCACATTATTGTTGTGG
>NW_013679705.1:0-1127 GCF_000517525.1 Limulus polyphemus
CTATAATATTACTAAGGTATGTATTAACTATAAGATTGCTAATGGGAGATATACTTATAAGGTTGCTAAGATGATTTATAACTACACCGAAACTGACCAGCATGTCGAGCTTCTTCCAGATCTGTTTGAAGGCAATCCTATGGAAGGTGGCAGGAGGAATGGGGTCGTTATTTGTTCAACACACAAAGATTTTGACCTGTCCCGTTTTGGAATATTGAGTTTTTGGTGTCCAGGAGGAGAATGGTCCCTCCAGCCAAATCTAAACGGCATGTTCAGCGATACCTGTCCACTCGTGAACTCTTATTTGTTTATGTCCAGCAATACTTATCCACTCGTGAACTTCTATTTGTTTATGTCCAGCGATACTTGTCCACTCGTGAACTTCTATTTGTTTATGTCCAGCGATACTTGTCCACTCGTGAACTTCTATTTGTTTATGTCCAGCGATACTTGTCCACTCGTGAACTTCTATTTGTTTATGTCCAGCGATACTTGTCCACTCGTGAACTTCTATTTGTTTATGTCCAGCGATACTTGTCCACTCGTGAACTTCTATTTGTCTAGATCTACGTTGTTGAGAGTTTCTTCTAGTTATATTCACGTTTCACCATCTGCTATTTGCAATATCACACCGAAACCTGGCGAGCACGATACCAACCTGATAAATGATAGTAACTTTGAATTATCGATCACCGACGTTCTTATTGCCAATATTCTCCCGTTCAAATACAGGTACTCAGACTCTGTAGCGATTGAATGCTAGCTGATAACAGGTATCAAGGCAATGTTGACGTAAAGCACGTAAATATCACCTGCCTTCCCAGCTACAGTAAACGTTGCGGAACGATGACAGGTCTTGGCCACTTCCAACCGTACACGCACGTCGGTAGCACGACACTCACTACAGTCGCCTTAGAGGCCAGCTCTCCGCCCTCAATTTCACAGCAACACCTCAGAACTTGTTGTATAAAAGTGCGCAGACGCAGAAGCCGCAAAAACCGGATGTGACGTACGCAGGTAACATCTAAGAAATCCCCACAGAATTTTTATTTGATTTGTCTTTTATCGTCAGTCTTAAACCTTAACAAAAACAAAAAAAGGGTTTTTTTTACCTTTTCTTTGAAAAT
>NW_013679705.1:1874-3588 GCF_000517525.1 Limulus polyphemus
TATCGAAACCCGGCTTCTAGCGTTGTAAGTCCGCAGACATACCGTTGTGCCAGTGGGATAAAAAATACAAGAAAAACGTCAAATAATGATATGGAATATTGTTTAAAAGTTAAATTTTTTAAAGGTAGTTCTACAGAGGATTGCTTCACCCACATAAGTTTATTTATAACCCACGTGTCTCAATGATTACTTTACCTATAGGTAGGTACTCATAACTGGTACGAAAGCTAATATTGACATTTCAATAGTGGCTCCCTCTTTTGACTCTAATTTTTCAAAACCCGTATTCCTTGTTTCAAAAGTACAATTTCATTCGTTTTGAATAAAACAAATATTAATGATTTACGTAGAAGAAAAATAAGTACCTACAGTCGTCGCTAGGTGTCCACTATATACAAATACATAAACTATTTTTAAACATTTTGTGGTTTATGTTTGTTACGGAAATGCCCTCTAGTGGCAAAGCGGTACCTCTGCGCTATCCGTCCCTAATTTTCAACGGATAAACTAAGGAGAAAAGCAGCTCCTGACATCACCTGCCGCCTTATCTTGAGCTACTCTTATGTGACTGAATATTTCGATTTGACAGTCCCACTTATAACACACTCACGGCCCTAAAGTGCGGAACAAGTTGTTTTTTTTGGCCAATCATAATCCCTCAACTTGGAAGTTCGGCACTCTATCCACTTGATTATGGCCGGTGGTTTATCAGACATCTCGGCCACGAAGTGCGGAGCGTGTTTTTGCGGCAACAGAACACTAACACTGAAACTCTAATTCGCAGTCCGGTACCCACAACCACTATTCCGTGGCCGCCACATAATTTATTATGTAAGCCGGCCCCGAAGTGCGGAGCGCGTTTTCGTGTCAACGGGACGCGAACCGTAATATTCGTAATAATCACAGTCAGACACATTAATTACTAGGCCACGGCCGGTACAGTAGGATTTATAATCTAGGCCATCCCCAAAGTGCGGAACGCGTTTTAACGGCAACGAAGCGCGAACTATGAGACTCTGATTCTGAGTCTGGCACCTTAACTAATAGGCCATGCCCGACCCAGTGATCGATCTCGGTTTGTTGTGACTGTAAATGAATAGGCTTAGTACTGGTTTTGTTTGAAATTTTTTGTGAGTTTCGGTCAGGATAAAAGACAAATAAAACACATTGAGAACTTTTGCTGTTAAAAACGCAACATTGAAGATGGCGAACTAACATTATTTAAACCAAAATCTAAATCTAACTAGTCTAAGTCACGTGAAGCTGTGAGGAGGCCAGTAATAGGTCAAAATCTAACAATAAATAAATACTATAACACGTGAAGCTGTCAGGAGGACAGTAATATGTCAAAATATAACAATAAATAAAGACTAAAACACGTGAAGCTGTGAGGAGGCCAGTAATAGGTCAAAATCTAACAATAAATAAATACTATAACACGTGAAGCTGTCAGGAGGCCAGTAATAGGTCAAAATCTAACAATAAATAAATACTATAACACGTGAAGCTGTCAGGAGGCCAGTAATAGGTCAAAATCTAACAATAAATAAATACTATAATACGTGAAGCTGTCAGGAGGCCAGTAATAGGTCAAAATCTAACAATAAATAAATACTATAACACGTGAAGCTGTCAGGAGGCCAGTAATAGGTCAAAATCTAACAATAAATAAATACTATAACACGTGAAGCTGTCAGGAGGCCAGTAATAGGTC
>NW_013679705.1:4535-8299 GCF_000517525.1 Limulus polyphemus
CTAACAATAAATAAATACTATAACACGTGAAGCTGTCAGGAGGCCAGTAATAGGTCAAAATCTAACAATAAATAAATACTATAACACGTGAAGCTGTCAGGAGGCCAGTAATAGGTAAAGATCTAACAATAAATAAATACTATAACACGTGAAGCTGTCAGGAGGCCAGTAATAGTTAAAGATCTAAAAATAAATAAATAATATAACACGTGAAGCTGTCAGGAGGCCTTTGATAGATATATTGATCCAAGTATTATCTGATGAATGGTTTCCATGTTTCCAAGTGCTGACATAAAATTAAACACGTTTGTAAGTTATATATTTCACACATTTTTTTACTTTGCTTCTTGTGAGGCAGGCTATGGTAATGAGTGACTTCGTATAAAGATGTATAAAACCATTTCACCATTAACAATGACGTCTTACGGAGATCGTTATTTGCCTAGGCAGAGAACGTCTTTAATTTTTCATAACCCGTTTAACATAACGAATAGTGCGTAGCCTAAAGTCAGTTCCCCATGCTGCGATACGTTGTGTGTAACGAGATTTTATATTCGTGGGTAATTAATTAATCATTCACTTTGCACGTGAACTATATATATATAAAAATTAGTGCCCCGAGAAAATCCGATATTCACGTACTTGACACCAGGGGAAGGCTACGAATATTTCTTGTTTGATTTTACACAGAGGGCTATCAGCGCTAGCCGGCCCTAACTTTGAACAGATAAGACTAGGTGAAAGGCAGATATTGTACCACTCGATTAGTGAGATTTGATCAATACATTAAAGTCCCACGTGTAAGTGACCCACGGTCCCCGTGATATGTTTTATTTTTTTATATTTTTACCAGTGAAGGAACGCGAACCACAGAAACTCAGCTCCACAGTCCGACAAGTTAACCATCAGGCCTTGTTTGGCCTGGTGTGAACCTTACTCCAGGTGATGATATTTATGTATCCTTATTGTGTAAACCTTACTCCAGGTGATGATATTTATGTATCCTTACTGTGTAAACCTTACTCCAGGTGATGATATTTATGTATCCTTATTGTGTGAACCTTACTCCAGGTGATGATATTTATGTATCCTTATTGTGTGAACCTTACTCCAGGTGATGATATTTATGTATCCTTATTGTGTGAACCTTACTCCAGGTAATGATATTTATGTATCCTTATTGTGTAAACCTTACTCCAGGTAATGATATTTATGTATCCTTATTGTGTGAACCTTACTCCAGGTGATGATATTTATGTATCCTTATTAACTGCAGAAGGCTACTGGGCCTGTGCCCTTTTCTGGAATTGTCTGACAGTTCTACAACAATGTACTTATACTTCACACTCAATAATGTTCACCATTCACGAGAAAAAAAAGGATTTTATTGAAATTTTAGTTTAAAAATGAGCTATCATCACCAACTGGACACCACACCATTTAACACCTCGCTATGACTTTTGAAACATCGGGAATCACTGTTAACACTTGAACCAACTGGACACCACACCATTTAACACCTAGCTATGACTTTTGAAACATCGGGAATCACTGTTAATACTTGAAGCAACTGGACACCACACTGTTTATCACCTAGATATGTCTTCTGAAACATCGGGTAAAAATAATTGTTTTATTTTAAATAAAGTATTAAACCGGAAGCTACTTCCCTACTCTAGCGTGTCTTATAAAGTATTAAACCGGAAGCTACTTCCCTACTCTAGCGTGTCTTATGTCGTCAATGTTACTTTAATAGTACCTTCAAAGTTCTGCATATATTTCAAGCACACACACTCTTACATCTGTCCGCCCAAGCTGCCGCTAGGGAGCGCATAATATCAGTAATGGAATAAATGCTTCTAATGTGAGACAATTGTGGTTCCTTCTAAAATAAAACTTCTGATGTGATGTGTTCAATAAGTCGTTTTTAAACCACCAGGTGCTTCCACTGGCAAAACGACATTAATTACTTCTTGATTTATCGCAAATGACTCATTGGTTCTCAATTTATAGTGATAGGTACCTTTAATATGACCATAAAACCTGGTACGGTTTAATTATTAGTTTCATCGTCTATACACTATAAAAATTTACCTAGAAAACAAAGTAAAAAAAAATTAAAGCAGCAAAGATCATGACCCTAAAACTGGTCACACCTATTTACAAAAATATCCTGCCATCATAATGTTTACAGTACTCGCTAGGGTTACACAAGTACTCATTCCGTCCCAAATCTTATTACAATGTAGCTTGCTATGTATACGTCCAAAACTCAGATCTCGGAAACTACTGCACCGATCATCACCAATCATAACTGGGTGATATTTTTATAACTAGGCAATATTTTTATAGCTGAACAGTAAATAAAACAATTGAAATGTGTACAAAAATGATACATTTCAGATTTAACCAATAAATATTACAAAATAAGGAGTAAGTTTCAAATATAAAACAATCAAGAAATAAACTTAAAAAATTAAATGTTTTTCTTTAGTGAAAATCTCATGAGTGTTGCAACAGAAAAGCAAGACACTTTCATTGATAACTATGATAACTACAAAGAAATACTTCAATAAAATCTACTCTCTTTAAGTGTTAATAGTGACACTGTTTGTTTCAAATGACATATCTAGGTGTTGAATAGTGTGGTGTCCAGTTGCACCAAGTGTTAACAGTGATTCCTGATGTTTCAAATGACATATCTAGGTGTTGAATAGTGTGGTGTCCAGTTGCACCAAGTGTTAACAGTGATACCTGATGTTTCAAATGACATAGCTAGGTGTTGAATAGTGTGGTGTCCAGTTGCACCAAGTGTTAATAGTGATACCTGATGTTTCTAAAGATATAGTAGGTGTTAACTGGTGTGGTGTCCAGTTGCTTTAAGTGTTAACAGTGATACCCGATGTTTGAAAAGACATATCTAGGTGTTAAACAGCGTGGTGTCACCAGTTATAAGCCGGGTTTCGATATCCGTGGTAGGCAGATCACAGATAGCCCTTTGTGTAGCTTTGTGCTTAACCTCAAACGAACTCAGATTTTAAAATCGACATCCAATCCGCACATCGGCAAAATTTACCGAGAACGTGGACACTGTCTACTTGCCGTCATTAATTTGACTAGAGCAGTGGAGCGTGCGGTTACTGCGCTACTTAAAATGTTAGCGTTAGAATAGGCTTTGTTGATATTCTCTCATTTTATCATACGGAATCAATAATACATTTCCACTGCCCATAATTTGTCACGTAAACAATTTACCAAGTGATTGTTAAACGATAATCAGCTTACCACATTATACCAAACACGTGACAGAGTTATTATACAGTTGTTCTAGCCAAACTGAACAGCGGAAGGTTTCAGTTTATTTGTTGATAATGAAGGAGTTTAGAAGGACTCTTCAGAAAATTCCGCCCAGATTCCCAGGGGTGGGGTGGGGGGTAGTTAGGACTCGAGCCATGCCACCCAGATTCCCAGGAAGGTTTAGTCAGGACTCTTGAGATATGCCATCCATATTCCCATGAAGGAGAGGGGGTAGGCAGGACTCTTGATCTATGCTATCCAGATTCCCAGGAAGGTTTAATCAGGACTTTTGAGATATGCCATCCATATTCCCATGGAGGAGAGGGGGTAGGCAGGACTCTTGAGATATGCCATCCATATTCCCATGAAGGAGAGGGGGTAGGCAGGACTCTTGAGCTATGCTATCCAGATTCCCAGGAAGGTTTAGTCAGGACTTTTGAGATATGCCATCCATATTCCCATGGAGG
>NW_013679706.1:0-3249 GCF_000517525.1 Limulus polyphemus
AATGGTGCTACTATTGTCGAGAAGTTTGCTATAAATTGTCGAATATCCAAGAAAACATGGACTTCTCGTTTCCTCAAAGATCTGGGCCTATATCTCGGGTTCGAATCCTCGTCACACCAAATATGCTCGCCCTTTCAGCCGTTGGGGCGTTATAATGTGACGGTCAATCCCACTATTCGTTGGTAAAAGAGTAGCCCAAGAGTTGGCGGTGGGTGGTGATGACTAGTTCCCTTCCCTCTAGTCTTACACTGCTAAATTAGGGACGGCTAGCGCAGATAGACCTCGTGTAGCTTTGCGCGAAATTCAAAACAAACAAAGCTTCGCACTACATAAAAATAACAATAATGAGAACAAACACTGGACAGTTTCAGCTAATTAAAACCCGAATTCATAGACCAAATTTACATTAACAAGATTTAAAAAATTCCTTAATTTTTAAAATCTGGTTTACCCACAACGTAGGTACACAACCCAAAGTATTAATTTGAAACACTGTTGATATAAAAGTAACGAATAAAATGTTTAAGTTATTTGGTCAAAGGATGACTGACAGAGAGATGGATTGGTGGTTACAGCCTCTACCTTGTCTATTTCATTCTCGCGATAGACCAAGGTCGACGAGGGTGGTGGTTGGATGTTAGTCTGTTATACGCTAGGAGACGAACAGTCGAAGGGGGTAGGCGTTGGGGGGAGGTAGAAAGGTTTACTTTTATAATCGATATAAGAATAACTGAAACCATACGCAACTCTAGACCAACCACCACTAAAAATGTAGTTGTAATACTCAATTTACAAAAGGATGTTTTCCCGAGCACAGTATGACCTACGGAGTCCCGCTGATGTTTCTCTTATGACGTCATATTTTATGTGTCAACCTTGGTAGGCAGAAAACATATTTGCTTTGTTAAATATTTAACAGGACTTGTCATAGTTTTATAAAGTATGTCCATGATAATGTTCGATTTTTTTATTTTTTTACTGCGTAAAAGACTGCTGGTGGTAAATTCATGAGTGTTTCTCTAGCAACATACACACATGACCGGTACGTTGATATATATTTTTGTAACAGACGACATATTACAGTAAAAACATTATTTCTTTTCTATCTTTTGTTCACGTGCGGGAAACACCCTGAATTTTTTAGTTAGTGAAGGAACAGACAGCAAGCATGCGTTGAAACGTCATCATAAGTGTCCATTTACTTTGCATGTTTCCGCACTACATGCATGATAATTTTTTTCTCTCTCTTCCTCTCTTGTTTTGGGCAAATTCACTGTATTATTGAGATCATAGTTCAACCTAAACTAATGTCACTCTCTCGCCTCTACCCACACTTCAACCACTTTTAAAGTAAACTAAAAAAACCATCCGTGTTTTTTGTATGTTTTTTATTGTGATACCGAGGTTTTATGAAACATCAAGAGGACGTGTATTTCTTTTTAAATCTTCACTAATACACAAGGATCTTACTTTGCTTAAGATCAGTGGTCTCCAAAAGAACTGAATTTTTAAACTCAAGTTTGATCATTTCAGAATTTACGCGCAAAGCTAGACGAGGACTACCTACGAAAAACAGTCCCTAATTTCGAACTTAAAAACTACAGAAGGCAGCTATTCAACAGTACCCACCGTCAACTCTTATCTAACCGAACAGTAAAATTTCAATATAACATTTATTACACACCCACACCCCAAAGTGCGGAGTGCGTTTTTTTTCTGCAGCGGGACGTGAACCGTGAACCATTGGATTCACAGTCCGGGCACACAAACCATACCCAGTTCTTTCAGTCTGTTTTGTTTGCTTTCGTTGTTGAGTACAAACTTCACAATGAGTTACTATACTGTGCCCACCACGGGTATCGAAGTTCTGTTTTTAGCGTTATAAGCCTTCTTTTTAGTCACAAAGTTGAACGGTTTAGAGAAGAAAAAAAATAAAACTAAGATGTAATATTCATATTAGAGCACTTTACATTAAAATCAAGAAAATTTTACCTCATGTGATGTTAATATTATTATTTTATTTAAATACATGTACATCGTTGGTGGCCCGTTGTACGTGTATAGCAAGCCATTTGAAGGATTAACATATTGGTTCAACGCGTTGTCGAAATAGCCAATAAAATTAGCGTATTAGTTGTTTCGACAACGCGTTAATATGCTTCATGATCTTGTTGTCTACCTATAAAGAGTGGTATAAAGTATTGATCCAAAGATGGATCTGATCAATACAAAATTCTCAGCTCCAAAACCGTTCTAAGTGGGTTATATTATTATTAGTCGTGAACTCAACACCGCCCACGTACCAAACGTTTAGCTACACGACACACCTGCTTATAAGCACACCCATAACGTACTTGCAAATAAACTAAACCCAAGGCGTTTAGGGTGAAAGATCAAAATTAATTTAGGCTTACACAATCAAAGGTGTTTCGTAAGGAATACAAAAAATCAACTTCAAGAAAATCTGACACACATTATTTTAAAACTTCTGCTATAATTTAATGATTGTATCTGGCCATTTTTTGTTCCTTTTCACCAGGCTTTCGACTCAATATATATTATCATTATCTATTTTTTGGTATTATTTATATCCCACAAAAAAGAAAGATGAGAAAAGTGAATTAGTCAATTAAAACGTTTGCTCCACAGGATCTATCTTTCTTGGTCTTAAGAACTTCCATCATAACAAACCTTTACGACTTGGCAAGTTTTTATGACTTTTCTTGAACATGACAATAACGATATTTAACATTTCCACTAGACTGTGCATGAAAGTCAGTAGTGTTTGTTCACTTGACTGTAAACTGTTCGTTTCACACTTGTCTTTGGTTAGTATCTTTGTCAGAAGCTTTCTTTCACTCTTTAGTTTAATGCCATGAAGCATATCTACCTCATGTACTTTATCATTTTTTCTTATCCTAGAGAGAATTACACAAACCTGTACTTTCTAATCATTTTTTTATTCATATTCACCACACTTTGTTAAGCCTTACGTTTTCTTTGTATGGGTCAGAGATGTTGCCCGTCCACCCCCTCCACTTTTTCCATATTCAGTTTGAAACATATTGCGGAGAAGCCTACAGATAAACAACCGGTAACACCCATCTCGTCAGTGGAAAACTACAGATAAACAACCGGTAACACCCATCTCGTCAGTGGAAAACTACAGATAAACAACTGGTAACACCCATCTCGTCAGTGGAAAACTACAGATAAACAACTGGTAACACCCATCTCGTCAGTGGAAAA
>NW_013679706.1:4031-5850 GCF_000517525.1 Limulus polyphemus
ACAAATTAATTTCACTTGTAAGTTGGTATATAAGAGTATCAACATTTTTGAGTGAAACAATTTTTTCTGTTCTTCAAAATGTTTGTTTGTTTGTTTTGAATTTCGCACAAAGCTACACGAGGGCTATCTGTGCTAGCCGTCCCTAATTTAGCAGTGTAAGACTAGAGGGAAGGCAGCTAGTCATCACCACCACCCACCGCCAACTCTTGGGCTACTCTTTTACCTGCGAATAGTGGGATTGACCGTCGCATTATAACGCTCCACGGCTGAAAGGGCGAGCATGTTTGGTGTGACGGGGATTCGAACTCGCGACCATCAGATTGCGAATCGAGCGCCCTAACCACCTGGCCATGCCGGGCCACCCCCGAAGAAAGAGAAAAGCTCCAAAATAAGAAGAAGAAAAAAAACGTGCTTATCTTTTCAGTTTCAAGACGTGGAAAATTCTGTATATAAAAAGACCTTAATTCTTCTACTAGTAAGTTTTCGTGGTGTATTTGGTTAAAAATAGGATAAAAACATTTTATATTTGAAAAGTCATTTTTATTCTTCTTTGACAAATAGAATGTTTGAATTAATAAAAAAAATTCATCAGTAACGCTAAATACAAAGCGCCCGTTGTTGTTATATTAACTTTAAAACTTCGAACATTTTTTAAATTTCTATATAGTATTTTTTAAAACTCAGCAGTACTTTAAATCGTTATAAGATGGCGCTATAATATTGTACTACGCCATATAATTTATTTTATTAATTCTTACTTTTTTTTAGTAATTATTTCAGTTATTTCTATTCAGATATAATAGCCTTAACTGTGGAAATTGCATATCAACAAAATGCGAATATAACAGTTATTGGGAATACTCTGTTTTTCAGATCACATGTGAGGCGCCAGTACGTTTGTAATAATTTCCACACACTGTCAAATGTGATAGCCAAAATGTCCGGTGATCGAGTCTAGAACAGCTGAATAAAAACGTGCATACAATATCTAAAGTTACACGAGATGAGTCTCAAACACGCGTAAATACTGTCCTCCCCCATTTCTTAGTTAACACCTAATTTAAGAGTGAACACGATATTATATAATTATTTTTAAGTCATGAATATGTTGCCAAACATCCTTGTAGAGTTAAACTTGGAACTGAATCACGTGAAAAGATCACATAATGATGACAAATTACAAACCAACATGAAAATCATGACCATCTGCTAGTTGTTTTCGTTACTTAACTCCTCAACAAGAGGAATCGAATAAACCAGAGTAATAATAAGTTACACCGCTCTTCTGTTAGCCTGTTCTGAATAATGTGGCATGTCAGCTGGTCCTTTAATTAATAGGTGTTGTTGTGTATACTGTGGCATGTCTGCTGGTCCCATGATTAATGGGTGTCGTTATGTATACTGAAGTAGATCTGATGGTTCGTTAATTCATGTATGTTGTTATGTATACTGAAGTAGATCTGATGGTTCGTTAATTAATGGGTGTCGTTATGTATACTGAAGTAGATCTGATGGTTCGTTAATTCATGTATGTTGTTATGTATACTGAAGTAGATCTGATGGTTCGTTATTCATGTATGTTGTTATGTATACTGAAGTAGATCTGATGGTTCGTTAATTCATGTATGTTGTTATGTATACTGAAGTAGATCTGATGGTTCGTTATTCATGTATGTTGTTATGTATACTGAAGTAGATCTAATGGTCCCTTAATTCATGTATGTTGTTATGTATATTGAAGTAGATATCATGGTCCCTTAAATCATGTATATTGTTATGTATACTGAAGTAGATCTGATGGTTCGTTATTCATGTATGT
>NW_013679706.1:6370-7904 GCF_000517525.1 Limulus polyphemus
TACTGAAGTAGATCTGATGGTTCATAATTTCATTGCACCAGAGGGCATAATTTGTACGAAATGCTTCATTTATAACAATGTAACAAGCTCAGCCTTTGAAGTCGTTCAATTACGACATTTAAATATTCTTCAGGTCCAGATGAAACATCGGTTTCTCATGGCTAAAGGTTGGTGGAAATTATAAATTTCCAGAATGGATACCGTTATTGCTGTCGTTTTATATACGAAGTAGGCTACACAGGATTTAAAAATATAATCAGGATATCACATCATTCTAATACTATCTACACATTACCAGTGCTAAAGGATTATTGGTGATAAGGGTATTGTCACAGTCATGTTTAGGTGTAACAAAAAGGTTCTGGAACTGCGACGACTCAAGCTAGGCCCGGATTGTATAGATTTTTATAAAGTTGCATCAGAGCCAAACACTGGGACAATAACACTTAATTGTCGAGTGAACTGCAATTGACCAATCTGGTCCTAGCATTTGTTTAAAGCAGTGGTCCCAAACCTGTATGGTACGCATAGATCTTTCTTTGGATAAGCTACTTCCCGGCTATCTGTCCATAATTTTGAACTGATAGACTATAGGGTTTGTTTGTAATTAAGCGCAAAGCTACATCCGGGCTATGTGTCCCTAATTTTGAACTGGTAGACTATAGGGAAGGCAGCTAGTCAACAGTATTCATCACCAAATCTTGGGCTACTCTTGTCTAATCCAATAGTGGATTTGATAGTTACTCTTATGATTCACCCACGGTGCAGAATGCGATTATTATTTTTTTCTCGGTGACAGGACGCGAACGATGGACATACAGATCCATAGTCAGGCACTAACCACTGGGCCACACTCGACCCAGAACATGAAGAAATAAAACATTTTTGTTGGAGTTAGGGGAATGGACTTCCCCTTACTGTTTTTACCAACAAAGAACATAAACGGTTACAACACTATGTGTGTATGTGTGTATATAAGTAATAAAAAAAGAATTAGCAACCATTACGTATATGTAGGGATGGCAATGCCAAAAAGTAAAGAAAAAAGTTGTAGATGAATACACAAAACTATAAAAAAAAACTACGTATATTTGGTTTTTGCAATTCTTTTATTATTTGCTTCCCCTGTTTTTTTAAAACGATTTCATTAAAGTAGGTTGATAAATAAACAGTTGTTTTATTTTTATAATTCAGTGGTAATATATGTGGTTAATATCATATCAGTTTTGTCAGTTTCTTCATTACACTTGTAGAACGACCTCAGATATTGATATTATACTATACAATTGGCTAAAATAGATTATTAATCATCACTGGTCATAATCTTGACTTCTTGGGGCTTAATGTTGAGGATCCCACAGTAAGGAAAGAACACATGAAAAATGTATAGCTGTATCATCCTTATATTCATGTTTGTATTATTTTTGGCACTGCCATCTTTACATCATTTTATATTTACAAAATGTTTTTAGTACTTGTTTTGTGACGATTTCCCTCTGACTGAAAATTAGTGTATTCTATGTATGTGTGTAAT
>NW_013679707.1:0-6601 GCF_000517525.1 Limulus polyphemus
GTCGCGTAAGTTTCGTCGGTACGAAGTTACGGAAAATCAGTTAATTAAAAAACGGAGACGTAACAATATGTACATGTGACTTCAAGGCTTGTGAGGCTGTAGGAGGTGGCTGAAGTGTTCCTTGGATCATATTAATCCAAAATCCCAAGTTGTTATTCATTTAAAGGTGTAGATTATCCACCTAAGAGATGTAGCCAGCTGGGTATCCACCAAAGCTTGTGTAAGAGACTGAGTTGGACAGAGGGCCAGAATAAGCCAATCATTCATGCCAAAACGAAAATTGATGTGAAGGAATGAAGTCCAGCAAAAAACTTGACTGCTCAATAGAAAATGCATCAAACTGAAGCCAAGCTAAAGGGAAGGGTAGTGAATTGATAAACTACCCCAATGCTGAAAACAAAGAAAATGATTGATGATGTACAAGTAGTAGTAATATGACGATAAGCATTCTGTACACCTACCTTTGTAATCCAATAGCTGCAATGAAGAAACTTCTATAGCAACCAAATGTTTTCCATTTTGAAATGAAATGCTTCCAGGTAAAAAATGAGTTGAGAGAGGTCTATAGCAGACTTCAAATTTCCTGTTTTCTTTAGAAACACAAACAGACACAAGTAAAAATCTGGTTAAATGTGAGAAATGATCATGCTAGCTCCTTTCTGAAACAAATCTGACTTACTATAAGTAAACAGGATTGGTAGAATGAAGAAAAGATACTAATTGAACAGAAAGATGAGGAGGAGAATCAAAATGAAAGCGAAGATCAGATTGAAGGATCTATTGAAGCCAAGGGTCCCACAAATGAATAAATGATCTGACACAACCAACCAATAGTTTTGATATAGGAATTATACATAACCAAAGATTATCAATGAGTGGAGACAGACAAATACCTTATGGCACAGCACAATTAGCTAAAATGCCAGAGGAACACAAAAACCTAAAATATATCAGTGAGAACAGCAGTTAATAAAACTAAGAAATTTGATCTTGACTAAAAGAATCAGGAGGATGAAAATAATTAATAGCTAAGAACTGCGTAGAAGAAAATTATCTTAAGACAATTCAAATCATGGTTTAATACAAACAACAAATAATTTGTGTGTTTTTATATTGATCTAATTTGTTATCTACTAAGGGATCAGAAAGCCAAGTACTTGTACAATTAAACTGTATTTTTATTAATTTCTGTTTCATAAAACTGAATGTGTAACACTTACATAACGAAATCTTTCAGTTGATGGAAACCATAATCCAATGAACTGTACCAAAAATTATGAATTTTACTTTTTTCAATAAAAGTATGGCATCTAAGGAAAAACTTGCATTCCCATTTGTTAGAAAAAATTTTCCTTTGTGGAGTAAACATAGGTTTCTATAGTTCACTTTTAAAGTTCATTCTATAAAACAGTTTCTTTTCCAAAAATAACACTTTGTAAACAATTACATTTTAAACAAAACTGTGTAATATATTTAGGACAATTCACTATAACCAGCTATGAAAACATTCTGAGAAACTGAACATTAAATTACAAGAAACATAATACAACTACACTTACCTGAACTTTGGTGAATCCTGCAAGCATTCTTCAAGTTCTACAATAGGTTTCATATTAATGATTTATCTCAGTTTTGTACACAGCTTAACATGACCAGTAAAGGAACATTATCCAGTGTCAAACAGGTTTACATATACTGAAATATAGAGGATCAATAACATGACAACCATGTTGAAAAATATGACTTTTATTAACCACTAACACAAGTGCATATGAAAACAACTGCATAGAAACATCATGAAATTACAAATATTCATGAAATGTATCAATGCCTCAAATAACCAAAAATTCTCTAATTGTAAAGATGGTTAATCACAATTTCACATATGCAAAAATAATGAAATAATAAGAGCCAAGGTAACATGTTTGAAACCCTTACATTTGGTTCACTACAAATTTCTATCCATAAGCTAGTACCTTGCTATGGGTAGACTTATAACTATAGGCTTATGTCACATTTCTTTCCAAAGTAAGAATGTTAAGTGATATAGAGTCAAAATACAGCATTTCAAAGAAGAGTTTTCAATGTTCTGCATGGAAGAGAAAAAATTCACACACCATAGTATTTAGTATAGCAATGGGCTCCGAAACCCACATACCACACTATTATCCGTAGAGTGAAAGCTATGGCTATTGAAAGAGGCCTTCAACCTAAAAAAGAAAGCTACTGTGATGAAGCTGAGAATATCTCCAGGTACCATAAACAACCTAATAAACAAGGGGTTTGAAGCTGATAAAGAGCCATATGACAAAAGTCCACAAGCTTCCAGCTACAACACATAATCAACAGCTACACTGTCATGAGCAAAACAGCCAAAGAAACTGAATCACAGAAATACTGCTCAGCCATACACCTGTTTCATCCCTGAATGAGTTGCAAAGAAGCTTCTGTACCTTTGGTTTGTTTAAACATAGCCTTGGAGGTCAATGTTGATGGGTCTGTGAAAAGTTTAAAATGTATGATCTACGATCCATTTAATTTCTAGTATAAGCTTGTTACAATAATGTGTAATCATGATGATTAAAATGAGAAGCAATGAAAGAATTAGTTTTAAGGGCAGAATGGAACACAGATTATGATTAAGGGAGAGAAATAATGAAATAAAATTACATTCACTCGAGGAAAAGCTATAAGGAAGATTACATTCCCTCATGTGAAGTTGCATTTCCTCACAAACTGTTTCTTTATTTAATCCATGCAATATGTTCACTTTCATTGGTCACAACTAAAGGAATATGGATGGACCATGCATTCCTGATCTGGAAAGCCAGTTAAAAAAATGAAACTCCTAAAGCAAAGTTAAATTCCTCAGAAATGTGGGAATGTAATATTTCAGTCCCTGTGATTCTTATAAAATGCAAGGAACCTTCTGTACAACAGTTGTGATAAATAATAGAAACTGAACAGCTCTAAAACTTAGATTTTGAAACAATCAAAATTTGTCAAATTAACAGTAAAAACAAAACTGTAAGTAAAATTTCATGAATTTAAATTTTTCAACTTTCAAATTTCCAATGTGAAACAGCAAAGTGAAATGTTTTAATGAAATCATAAATACTCAGAATAAAACATTATGACTATCTGAACAGAACATTCACTGATAATGAAAATTTGGTCATTTATCTTTCTTTGCAAAAGATATGTTGCATTACTGTGATCTATGGTTGTTGTACTTGTTTTTTTGAATAATGGCTCTTGCCAAAAACCGACTTCTTGATTCTGTTGGCAAATTTCCAGAAAAGTTATCAATAAACTGTGTTCAAAGCAAACTAATGACATAATTCACTTGTTCAACAGTTTGTTTATTCTACAAATCATACAACTTTGGTTCTATAAAATCATAGTAGCCTATAATCAGCTAGACCTAAAATTTTTTATACAATCAGCTAATTTAACCATTTTTCTGAATAAGCTCCTATCACTGTCTTTAATATAAATGAGAGTTAGCAATTATCTCAGCAAATATAAATAAGATACAGCCCTCCTCTGAATCCTCCCCAACAACTCAATTTCCCTTGATAAGAGGATCATAAGTCACTAGTTAGGACTTACTTGGAAAATTGTATAGTTTTGGTCCTCCCAAACTTGTATGTTGTAGTCAATATTCTTATATATACATCCTTAAAGTTTGTGAGTCTTACTATTTGCTACAAAAAATGTCTCAAAGGATTATGAGTTGTATCAATCAATACTACATGATATTTTTCTTCATAATTAAGAGAACTCCTATAAAACATTTTGTGTTTAACTTACATTATTACAGTCTAGTTGACTTTCGTGTGTTTATCAAACTAACCAACCAAAGTGCCTATAAAAAATCATAACATTTTTTTTTTTCACAACCATCCATTACCAGGATTTTCATATCTTCAAAAACTTCAGGGGATTGTCCAATGGAGTGGTATGGGGTGAAGCCTCCATTGGACAGCTCTACCCTCCAGCAACTTCCACATCCAAGATATCAGGATTTAACCTTCTAAGATTTTTTGATTCTGCCTACATTGTGACTCCCACTGACATGAAACTGTTATTTTTTTTTGGACAGGTTGGATAGTCATACTAGGTAACATGAACCAAGAAAAACATCTTCAATCAGATGAGATATAGGGACTGGTTATTTGAAACAGCATGTGATCATTGTGAAGCTGTGCAAAGAGAACCAAAGATAATCTTAGCTTTTATTGATAATTCAAAGAGAGAATAAACTTCTTAAAAGCAAAAAAATACCTACTTCTTTTGTATTTAATAACACTTGACTCCTTCTGCTTTAACCAAATAAAAACTCCAAGAAAAGCCACTTAATGACTTGAACCAATGTCATTAATATAAATGAGAAATACAAATTATCCTAGCACATATCTTTGAGGCACAACACTTGTGAAAGTCTTCAGTTTGACTAAGTTACTAACCACTTTTTGCTCCCTCTCACCAAGCCAACCTTCAATCCACTTAACTTTCTAATCCCCTTATCTTTAAATGACACCTTATCAAAAGTTTTCTGAAAAACCCATATAAATGAAATTGATTATTTTTCCTTCATCCAGATAAATGCAACAAGTAACATCCTACAAAAAGTTAACAGGTTAGTAAAGCAGTATCTTTGCTCTATAAAGCCATGTTGCCTTACTAACAAGTTGATTAACTTCAAATTTCAATCAAATGATTCTGCAAATAATGTTTTATCAGTCTATCTAAATTAAAAATTTTCTCACCAACAAGGTCAGACTAATTAATACTAGCCTCAAATTACCTGGACAATGACCAGATAAAAAAAAACTAAATTAAAAATCTAATAACTTTCAAATTACTGGTATATTTTTTATATTGTTCACTTCAACTGAGGTCCATATGCTGCATTATAGCTAATAATCTTAATATTTTGCCTGTGACAACACACACTGTAAGTAACTCACAAAATATTTGGTGAAATAAATCATTTCCTACATATAAACTATAATACGTATGTGCAATTTCACTGTTTTTTTGTTTAAATTATTTTGTGTGATTGACAATCATGTGTTTATACAATAGTGGTGACTCTCCAAGTGTAATTAAATCATGAACCAAAAAATCAATTTTGTGCATACTGAATAGTTTAGAATCGGTTTAACTTAAGTTTAAAAGCCAATTGGAGCCCCCCAGCACCACCTCCTTCCGTTATTATAGTTATACTAATTACTATAGTATAGGTAAATACTTGGGTATATCTAAAACTTCACTTTATAATATAGGCTAGAAATTATAATAAATTATTTTTTTACGAATGCATTCGTAGAATGAAATCGTAATTACAACAGGGCGCATCACTCCAGCACTAACTATAGTATCTATAACTACTATAAGTATAAACAACGGAGGTAAGTACCGGAAGCAATGGTAACTGTAAGTTCTACTTCAAGTAAGATTTAGAAATAAAATCAACAGCAACAATAATACTAATAGTACATTAAATCATACACACATAACATAATTAAAGTTAAAAAACCATTATCATACATGGATGAGGGTCGGTTAAGTTCTAAATATTTAACCATCCACGTACATAAATACCTCTAAGTCTAATAAATGTTTAAGTTACCATTAACTCTACATCAAAACAATCTTGTCAAATGTGTGTATCAGAACTACCCACTGACGTTTATTTAACTACTAGCGCCACTTGTTCTTTAAATGTTGAAATCGAAAATATTATGTGGTAAAAAATTATGTTATATTTATTATGTATTGGTGGTCTGCATAAATAAGATGTTTTTTTTTTGTTTTTTTAATTTTGCGCAAAGCTACTCGAAGATTACCTGTGCTAGCTGTCTCTAATTAAATTATCATGAACGATTCTGTTTCTGTCAGGAATCCATGGCGGTGACATTAGTCTATCACCAGACTGAGACACTGAGGATCGGGAAACATCACGAATAATCCAGTATGTGCTAGACGCCCTCTATTCCTATATATAAGTGCGCTGGATAACGTGAGACAAATTAATCGGAATTGAAGGGCAGGCAGAGATAGAGACGGACAATTGAGTCAAGCGCGGTAGTAGGCAAGAATCGTTCGTTGTGAATTATAGCGTTTGTTAAGTTATTAAAGTGACTGTGGAAATTAAGTGTATTGCAAAGTTGTATTGAGAAAAAATAAACTAGTTTTATTTCAGAAAGGACTTGTATTGCTAAAGTTTCTTTGGAAAGAATGTTTACGGAAAATTAACAAACGAACGACCAGAGGTGTAACAATAGTAATGGATGTGATTAGGGCTCATATGTTTGCATGAACGATAATCTTTATTCCTAGGTGGCAGAACGACTAATTCTCGAGAGTAGCCAATCCATGAGTTCTGCACAAACCCAGGTCGATCTAGCAGCACATCACCCATCACTTTAACTGCACAATGCCCCCCCCCCCCAGTGGCACAGCGGTATGTCTACAACGCTAGAATCCAGGTTCGATACCCGTGGTGGGCAGAGCACAGATAGCCCCATTGTGTAGCTTTGTGCTTAATTACAAACAAACAAACAATTAACTGCATAATGGATAAAATACTGTT
>NW_013679708.1:0-2338 GCF_000517525.1 Limulus polyphemus
GATTGTAATGTCACATTAACTGTGAACGTTATTACGTATATTCAGGTTGCTATTACTACTTTTCTGATAACGAGATACTCCTGCATCTAAAAGTAAGGAAAAGGACGGCCAGATTTTATGAGGAGGTAAGATACCTGCAGTATACAGTTATGATATAAGAGATCCACTGTTATTTGTAAATTATCTTCCAAAGGAATATTATTGGACAGACTCCAGATCAAAATTTGCACAATAAACATTCTTACAGAATTTTAGATAATGTATAAAATTAGAAAAATCTAAACTATATATTCATTATATGTATATTATTTACAAAGCTTAACAAAAAAAAAGTAGATATATATAAGCCTATAGTAAAACTAAAATCTATCAGGATACTCTTCTTTATGTTCTTTTGTAGACATTTTTGACCATCTGATGAGTGATCCAATACACCTAGAATTTAATTTGGAATATTTAAATTCATACACCGCATTATATATATTTTTGTTGGTGTTACCGTAAAGATAATGATAGGTCATCGGTGCTCTGGCCACCGCGAGAAATCGAACCCCGGATTTCAGCTTGTAAGTCAAAAAACTTATGCTGACCTATCGGAGGACCATTTCAATGGTTTCAATAGATTGATATGTATTAGTGATTTTACAAACCAAATAAATTAATATCTAAATCAAATTTGTATTAATCAATTTTTTAATTGAGTGTAAAATTGAAATAAAAATCAATAATTGTTTTTTATGGCACATTTCACATTCAGACATGCCCCCTAGTGGCACAACACTAAGTCTAAGACTCATAATACTACAAACCGTGGTGGGCAGATCACAGTTATCCCATAGTGTAGCTTTGTACTTAACTACAATTAATCCAACAGACTTTCAGATATATTTATACTTATCTCTTTCTGCCACTGTGAGCGTTCTTGACTAGACATAAATCCATTAAATAAAACTTCGCAATTCGCACGCGGTGAAAGCAGCAAATATCCCATTTCGATTAAAGTCTTTTCTGGATTATCAAATAATGAGCTCTGAATTAAACAAATTATATTTATTATAAATGAATTCTAAATTAAGTATCATTAACAATTGTGCTCTAAATTTGTCTTATACAAAACATAATATCTGTTAATTTACGAACATATATGTATTGCTATAGTTTGGACTTTAAGCTGTTAATTTGTCAAATGCTGACATATTCATGGTTACTGACTGACAACATATTCACTGACATATTCATGGTTACTGACTGACAACATATTCATGACATATTCATGGTTACTGACTGACAACATATTCAGTAAATATCTTGTCAGTCAGTAACCATGAATATGTCAGTGAATATGTTGTCAGTCAGTAACCTGTGATTGGCGTTTGTCACCTTTTTTAGCGCCGAGAATCGAACACGTAACTGCAGAATGGTATCAATACCATTGTTATATAAATGAATTCTAATGTTTATGTTGTAATCCTGTAAACTGCCAAAGCAGGAGGCTTAGAGGGCTATATGGCAGAGAAACGTTATCAAATGTGATTTTGAAACTTACTTTTGCTTACTGTATTATTATAGGCAACTCAGTGGTTTTCGACTTCGGATGTTGTTTATTGAAAACTCGTCATTTTTTGTACAGCTTAAAGTTAGCATGGCTACTTTGGCTAAGCCAGTGCATTTCATTCAGTCGTTTTTATTAGTAGCCTTTATTTCGTCTTGCAACCAATTCAGATGTAGGCTAAGTCTCGGTGTGATCGACCTTGGGTAGTCATTACTTTGATGCAAGAGTTTTTTGTTATTCGTGGAAAGGCGAAGTTTCGAATGATTAAAAATATTTTTTGGATAAATTAGTTAAAAGGCTAAAAAACAATTCATTCGTAAATGTGAGCATAAAATAGTGTTCCTAGGTACCGTATATTTCGGAATATAAGACGCACCCTTATTTTGAAGACAAAGTTTTGGGATAAAACAGTCGCATTTGAAATATTTTTATTGGACAAAAATTCAGTTTGATACTTTAAAAATTAGTATATATTATTCTAAACACAAAAGAGCTCAAAACATCAAAATAAGAAAATATCGTAAATCAAAAGAAGATTTACTGTTATTTAGTTTGGTTCAAAACCTACAAAATCTTCCATTGCTTTCACTGTCGCTTGGAAAGGAATCATTGGATCCAATATTATGATCAAAGAGAATGTCATTATCGGTCCCATCCATTGCATTACTGATACCACATTTCACAAATGACTTAATCACTATATCACTTCTTACTTTTTCCCACGAATTCTTCACCCACATGCAGACCTGAGCAAGCGTCGGTCTCTTCCTTCGTCCTGTAGGGGTC
>NW_013679708.1:3233-5637 GCF_000517525.1 Limulus polyphemus
TTGTCTTGTGAAGACAATTTAATTAATCATTTGTTCTTGTGAAGACAGTTTAATTAATCATTTGTTCTTGTGAAGACAGTTTAATTAATTATTTGTTCTTGTGAAGACAGTTTAATTAATTATTTTCCCTTGTGAAGACAGTTTAATTAATTATTTGTTCTTTTGAAGACAGTTTAATAAATTATTTGTTCTTGTGAAGACAGTTTAATTAATTATTTGTTCTTGTAAAGATAGTTTAATTAATTATTTGTTCTTGTGAAGACAGTTTAATTAATTATTTGTTCTTGTGAAGCAAAGCTACTCGAGGGCTATCTGCACTAGCCGTCCCTAGTTTTGAAGTAGTAGACTAAAGGGAAGGCAACTAATGAAGTTGTACCACGCTAAAGGGAAGGCAACTAGTGAAGTAGTAGTAGACTAAAGGGAAGGTAACTAGTGAAGTAGTAGTAGTAGTAGACTAAAGGGAAAGCAGTTAGTGAAGTAGTAGTAGTAGAAGACTAAAGGGAAAGCAGTTAGTGAAGTAGTAGTAGTAGTAGATTAAAGGGAAAGCAGTTAGTGAAGTAGTAGTAGTAGACTAAAGGGAAAGCAGTTAGTGAAGTAGTAGTAGTAGCCTAAAGGGAAAGCAGTTAGTGAAGTAGTAGTAGTAGACTAAAGGGAAAGCAGTTAGTGAAGTAGTAGTAGACTAAAGGGAAGGCGGCTAGTGAAGTAGTAATAGACTAAAAGAAAGGCAGCTAGTGAAGTAGTAGTAGTAGACTAAAGGGAAAGCAACTAGTAAAGTAGTAGTAGTAGACTAAAAGAAAGGCAGCTAGTGAAGTAGTAGTAGACTAAAGGGAAGGCAGCTAGTGAACACTATTCACCAACAAATAGTGAGACTGAACATCACATTATAACGTCCTCACTTTTGAAGGAGTGAGCATGTTCGGTCACGGGATTTGATCCCGTAACATTCAGCTTATGTGTCAAGTGCTCTGATAACCAGGCCATGCTGTAGTATCCAAATAACACCACATCTTCCTGCTTACCAGGCCATGCTGTAGCATCAAAATATCACCACATCTTCCTGCTTACCAGGCCATGCTGTAGTATCCAAATAACACCACATCTTCCTTATTACCAGGCCATGCTGTAGTAACCAAATAACACCACATCTTCCTGCTTACCAGGCCATGCTGTAGTATCCAAATAACACCACATCTTCCTTATTACCAGGCCATGCTGTAGTAACCAAATAGCACCACATCTTCCTGCTTACCAAGCCATGCTGTAGTATCCAAATAACATCACATATTCTTATTTACCAGGCCATGCTGTAATATCCTCCCCCCTCCCCGTTCCAACTAACCTCAATCTTCTTACTGTTGCCTGGAACATAGGGACAGCTCTTGTCACTGAACTTTGTGCTCGTGGACTCTCACCTGTTAGAAGACGCCATACTTTACTTACTACAACTGAAGTACAAGTTATTGCAGGCCTCTTTCTGGGTGATCCTGGTTCCCCAAGTTAATCCATATCCCTTTGTCATTAAGAACACTGGATATCCCAGTTTTAGAAACTCTACACCGTTGATCTTAAAACATTTGAATGTATGAAGATTTTGCTTCAGAAATGACTGTTAAATATCCTTTCCAAAATCGATCAATTTTTCGGTAGCATCAAACTACTTACAAACACCAAATGGTGTCAAATTTAGTATCGATACAGGTCATTCCACCACAATTTTTTTATCGGCTGCGATGGTCGTTTGCATATTAAAAATCGTTTCAATATGGTTTACTCAACCGTCTATATATACGATGGTTGATGTACTGGCATGCATTTCAATAGATGTTTAAAAATGCACGTGTTTCGCAAATACGAAGCTAGAAATGATTGTGTCAGAAAATTGTGTTTGTATTGTACATATTATTCTAACAAGCGCTACAAACCAAAGTATAGAAGAGCGTAGGACGATAGGACATAATATTAAAATATTGGGATATTTTATACAAAGTTATTAATGTATTCGTTTTTCAAGGGAAAGAAGTGTGTGATAGCAATTCTATTTTTAATCTCATAATTATGTTCATCATTCACTTTTATTATTTAGTTTATCTATGAAATTTTAGTGCATTAAAACGCTAACTCAACTTCTAGCTAATCACTCGTATTCTGAGTAAATATGTAGGTATGATGAAATTGACACCAGCTTCCCTAGCAGTGACATACAGATACTATAAATGTAACAGAAGACTATGTAAATTTATGATCACATGAGATGTACTCTCTTGACCTACTCAGTGAATAAATACCCTGCCATAAGCCTCACTAAGAGAGAGAGTCATGAGATAGTTAGTGAATTATTGTTGTTTATCACTCGATATTGTTATTAATATTATAAGGTAGTTTTGTGCTGCTGTATTTTTTTTTT
>NW_013679708.1:6344-8202 GCF_000517525.1 Limulus polyphemus
CACTTGATTTCTATCACAATTCTCAGTATAAATAAGAAGTTTATAAATAAAAAAAAGCCAGTCAATCTTTCCCATTTAAGGGACAGAAAACGTTAAACACTTGACTGAGATTACTTGTATTCAACGAAGCTGGTGTTTAAATACATCATGACTCCAAAACACTACACCAATACACATCTTATGCTTCCAGTTCTTTCTGGATTATCTCGTGTAGACTCCTGTCTGCCTAATCTTTTATACTGATTGTCATAGCCATCGTTATAGGAACCTGATCTTTTCTCTGACCCATTATTTATATTTGGAACAAAAGTGATCAAGTTGTAAAAAAGAAGGATATTATCTCTAGTTTGTTGCAATTGATGTTAGGATATGACAGAAACAAAGCGTTAACAACAAATATTTGATCACATAGATGAAGAATTGAAACCTAATTGATTAATTAAACAGTGCTGCAACACTGCCACTAAGTAGCAGCAACGCGAGAAGTAACTCACGGACTTCATGCAACTCAGCTGTAAGTCTGAGGACTTATAATGCTAAAAAATTGGATTTCGATACCCGTGGTTGGAAGAGAACAGATAGCCCATTGCATAGCTTTCTGCTTAGCAACAAACTAAAAGTATATAACGTTAAGCTATACTTGATGTAAAATAAAACAGTTATTTTTTTATGTATTTCTTTGAACATTTGTCAGTTAATGTGTTAGAAACTTGGCAAATGGCAGAATGAGATCATAACAGATATTCTTAGGACAAATGCACTTCCATAACATTAAATGTTGTTTTATTATTAGTTACTCCCTTAGCCTTATGAATGCTGTGTATTTACGTTGGGGGACCGGCATGGTCAAAACAACCAAACAATTTACGTTGGAGTAACATTACTGTAACATTAAACAGTTAACTAACTGAATACTCATGAAGTAACATATTGAGGTTGAGTCACTTTTATTAAAACGGTTTAGGAACATCACCACGTCCTCACAGTATCTGTCGCCACGTTCGGTCATGCACTGTCTAACAACCATGTATCTTATATTTATGGGTTTTTTTGTTGGTCCTTTTTAACTCACCGTATAGTAACCTAAGTTAATTTAAATGTGTGTAAATAATATCATGGCATTGCTTGTAGTTACGTACAGAGCTACACAAATGGATATCTGTGTTCTGCCCACCACGGGTATCGAAACCAGGTTTCCTCCGTTATAAGTCGGCAGACATACCGCTCTGCCACTGGGGGCAGAATGGCAATACATCTAATCTATTAATCGAACCAGCTGTTTAACAATTATATTACAGATTTCGTTTCTTTTCGCTAATCTGTGACGTAGAGGCCAAATACATTATTTGATTCGCCTCATCCTCTGCCTATTCAAGACTCATCAACACAGATTGTGTCAGTAAAAAGCTCGATCTAAGTCTGCCACGCTCGCTCCATGTTTTCCATAATAATCTCGGTACGAATTGTTGTACGTCTCTTTCTAGATAGTCGTCGAGGTCAAAGTTGGTCCGCATTTTTCTGTTTTCCATTAAGTACGAAATAAATTGTTTTCCATGCCATTAAGCACGAGATAAATTGTTTTCCATGCCATTAAGTACGAGATAAATTGTTTTCCATGCCATTAAGTACGAGATACATTGTTTTCCAATGCCATTAAGTACGAGATACATTGTTTTCCAATGCTATTAAGTACGAGATACATTGTTTTCCAATGTCATTAAGTACGAGATACATTGTTTTCCATGCCATTAAGTACGAGATACATTGTTTTCCAATGCCATTAAGTACGAGATACATTGTTTTCCAATGCCATTAAGTACGAGATACATTGTTTTCCATGCCATTAAGTACGAGATAC
>NW_013679709.1:0-6600 GCF_000517525.1 Limulus polyphemus
ATCGAGTTCTATCATTCTAATTCATATATAAAGAAAATGACAAATCAACACCGAAACATAACTTACACTGTTCTGATTGCTGACCACAAACTTCAACTTTGACCCTGAAGAAGACAGGATTTCATTAAGTTTCTTCAAAATGAATTAAATAACATCTGACATTACCAACTTCACATTTCTGCTTAAAAGCAACCGATTTCATCACTCGTATCTTCCCAGAAGAAAGAATACGTGTAAAGTTATTTTTAAGGTTGAGCTTGGGAGGTAACATAGTCCACCTGGTGGTGACGGAACAGCGTCCACCTGGCGGTGATGTCAAATAATGTTTATTCTTAGTTTATTAAACTATTTTTAAAGAGTATTTGCTTGGATAGTGCCGCTTGTGGAAAGGGGGGATATCAGATGAGGGTGTCTTGGATAGGGACACTCGCACCCACTCCTCTAAATGTTTATTGCACGTGGATTAACTGGAACTAAAAGACCCTTAAAAACTATTCTTGTTTCTATCTTGCACAATGATTTTTTTTTTCGGGAGGGGGAGCTATCTCCAATTTGGTTTTATAAAACGGACGTTCCTGGTATCAGATAAAAACGTTAAATTTGAAAAGAAAGAACATATCGAGATGGATTTTGTTTCAGTGAGTGAAAAAGTTTGAAGTTTAGACAAAGAACGCTTTGATAAAACTTCAGCTAACATGGCTTACAACTTTCGCCTCAAATGTTAACACGAATTACAAGTTAAATATATATATTACTCGAAAGAGGCGTGTTAAACAAATATATTGTTTTAAAGCGTGATGTTTGATATATATATACATTGTTTTGAAGCGTGATGTTTGATATATACGTTGTTTTGAAGCGTGGTGTTTGATACATACATTGTTTTGAAGCGTGGTGTTTCATATATACATTGTTCTGAAGCGTGGTGTTTGATATATACATTGTTTTGAAGCGTGGTGTTTCATACATACATTGTTTTGAAGCGTGGTGTTTCATATATACATTGTTTTGAAGCGTGGTGTTTGATATATACATTGTTTTGAAGCGTGGTGTTTCATACATACGTTGATTGGAAGCGTTGTGTTTGATATATACATTGTTTTGAAGCGTGGTGTTTCATACATACATTGTTTCAAGTCGTGATGTTTGATACTTACATTATTTCAAAGCATTGATTCCACTGTTACCTAGCCTACATAGTGGTGTACTACATTCTGGTATTTTGTCAGTAAAGAGAACAGAGAGAATGTTTTGATGTTTCTAAAACACTTCGCTATTCTGTAAACGTTTAGATCAATATTAGCCAGAAAAAAAGAACACATTACTGATATCACAAGAATAAATTAAACTGAACCTCATTAGAAGGACTTGTTTTATCAGGTAGTAACTTCTGAATGTTAATATTTTATGTGAACCACTTAAATTATACAGGTCACACAAAACTCGGGATTGTTAGCTCTATGCCTCGTGACTTGTCACTGTAGAGCTGGTGAACTTCTGACATAGCATTAGGATTAGTCGATGATAGTGACATCTATTGAGTTCTCAAAGCATTAATTCGAAGAAATGACAGTTGCTGTTACTTTTAAATACTTTAGTCTTTTTCAGGTTTTACTAGTTAATTCAGCTGTTTTTTCACGAAGTGGCTTTATACAAAATTCATATTTGGGGAAAAGTAGGTAAGAAAATTTGACAAAAACTGTGAACAGTTAGGTAATATTTCTTTAAATAGAAAATGATAAAATCCGTATAACCCGAGCACTTTCTAAAGAAAAAAAAAGCCCACCTTTCGAAATCGCTCGGATTATATGTGTTTTTATCATTTTATATTAAAATTTATTGAACTTACGTGTTTTTTTTTGACATCTTTAAATAATATTGTATCATCATTTTTTTTATTCTGTTAATCCTGATGTTTCTATATTCAGAGAAATGAAATTTTATTGGTTGAATGATAATGATTACCAACGTAGATGTTTTTGAAATATCCATTTAGGTTTAGGGCTTTGAGACCATTCGAATTAATTGAGTCGCTTTATATTTCCCGAGTTCACGTACCGACTTCCATTCATATAACTGTCTATGTAATAAAACATAAAAGTTTTTTTGTCAGTAGAGTTCGGAGCGAACGACGACGAACCACATTCGTACACGATGGAATGTTTCGTGTATTGAAGACACAGATCAATGCGGGCGTTTGCTGGTGGACAGGGTTACCACTCCGACAAGGAACGAGAACACTGTAGAGGGGGGGGCTCATGAGAATAAACACGATTCCTGGATCGTGTTTTCTAGTTTACAAATTTATAAGCTCAGTTTAATCAGCTCTAGTTTGTGAATTCACGTGATTCGGGGAAAAACAAACAAACAAACAAACAAAACAACTGGCTTAAGCTTGTATAATCTTTTGTTAATGCTGAAAGCTGAAGCCGACGTATGGAATAACGCATCTACAGCTTTCCATAAACTAATTAAAAACTATTTTTTAATATAATAACCACACTTGCAGCGACATTTTTCAATTAAAACCATGAAATATTGCAGGAAACGTATTAAAGTCATTTACATAAATCTATAGTAACGTTCATATTATTACGTTACAGAGAATTTTTTAAAAATATTCTGTAGTGTATTTTATTTACAAACGTCAGTTATTGAGGAGACTTTCCCCACAACCCACGTGTTTTATTAGTAGTTTCTGCACGTGGCAAAACTGCGTGATAGCCAATTTAAAAGACCTCATACGAAACCTTCGGGACCTTCTGCAGTGATACTTAGTTATACGAGACCTTAATGACCTTCTGCAGGGATATTAGGTTATAAGAGACCTTAAGGACCTTCTGCAGTCATACTTGGTTATACAAGACCTTAAGGACCTTCTGCAGTGATATTAGGTCATAACAGACTTTCTGCAGTGATACTATGTCATAAGAGATTTTAAGGACCTCCTGCAGTGATACTTGGTTATAAGAGACCTTAAGGACCTCCTGCAGTGATACTAGGTCATAAGAGACCGTTTACAGTGATACTAGGTTATAAGATACCTTAAGGACCTCCTGCAGTGATACTTGGTTATAAGAGACCTTAAGGACCTCCTGCAGTGATACTAAGTATCATTACTCTGCTAAGTTGTTCAATATTTTATTTTACTGTGAAAATAATAGAAAAACGTGTTTTGTTCTTTTAATCAGTTCCTTACTGTCACTACTGGGTCATTTAGAGCCTTTCTTGTAGTTAAAAATGTATGAAATAAAGGCACCAAAACTAATGTTTGTATATTCCTCATTTTAGTCATTCAACGGATTCGGACCGGGTGTGGCTCAGTGGTCAGCGTGCCCACACTGTGAATCTGTTTGCGTCTCATTGCCGTACAAGCTCGCTTCACACTTTCGGGTCGTAGATACACTGTAAGAGGTAGGGTCAAATTCCACTATTAGGTCTAACAAGAGTTGGCAGTGAGCGCTGTTGACCGGCTGTTTTCCCGATAGTCTATCAGTTCCAAATTGTATACGGCTATGCGCAGTTAGCTTTTGTGTTGTTTTGCGGAAAAAGTTATAAAGAAGCGAAGAATGAGCGGGTTTCTTTTCTTTTAAATAGTCTACAAGTAGCAAGAGAGAAAATACACGTTAGAGAGTCTGCCAACAGATATTGAACAACGAAATGGACTGGTGGAAGTCTGTTTGAACATAACTTCCAATATAAGCCATGTTTACACGGACGTGTAACGTGTCTTGGCATAACCAGTTCTAACTTCTTTAATGAAGCAGGAAATGAAATTAACGGAATACATGTTTTCATTCACGTGCTTCCCGTAATGAAGCGTACATTAGCGAACGTTTCACGAAACGCGACTTTCATTGATTAGGGTTAGATTTGACGTTAAGTGCTGCCATTGTTATTTGCATATTTTATTATTTTTACCATATAGTAATAGCAAGAGAAAAGAAGTGATAATCATTGTGGAAATATATGCATATTAGATCCTCTGACGTCAAAAACGCCACACGTCACTAAATTGACGTGTTTCAATACACAGTGAGCTCAGTCATGAAGTAGATACTGACTTTTAAACACACCGTTCGTGACAGGCCCATTATGGGTTTTTACAGTACAGTTTGTAGGGCAACAAGTACAATGAAATATATATAAAACTGAACATTTGAATTAAATAATTTTAAACATCATTGCTGACGCATACGTTAGAAATTTGGTAATTTTAAATATTTTTTTCCTGTGAGGGGGGGGGGGATATAGCGAAGACTTCGTCCATCTATGGACACCTAATTTCAGCAATAACCAGGGTTCTGACCAGTAGAATTTAATCATTCTTCAAAGGTCACTTTTCTCAAGGATGGGGGAAGGTCTAAGGCCAAGGCTACTATTTCAAGAAATAGAAATTTTGTGTCTGAACGATAACTTCTTACTAAACAAACAGATCTTACTCGAAGTTAGAATGTTACTTCATTTGGGGCTCAGGGAAGAGTACTGTGGATTTTGGGACCAAAAGGTCAAGTTACCATTTTAGAAATTCTCATTAACTTTCTGTGCAAAAGCAAACTGTAATCATGAAGCACTAAATATAATTATAATACAAAGGTTAGTGGTCAAGGAGGTTATCAGCCATTCTACTGGTTAATGGTCAAGGAGGTTATCAGCCATTCTACTGATTTCCCCATATACCCTTAACTAGGTAAAGGTTAGGATATATATACAGTTAACTAGGTAAAGGTTATGATATATATACAGTTAACTAGGTAACGGTTATGATATATATACAGTTAACTAGGTAAAGGTTATGATATATATACAGTTAACTAGGTAAAGGTTATGATATATACAGTTAACTAGATAAAGGTTAGGATATATACAGTTAACTAGATAAAGGTTATGATATATACAGTTAACTAGGTAAAGGTTATGATATATACAGTTAACTAGATAAAGGTTAGGATATATACAGTTAACTAGGTAAAGGTTATTATATATATACAGTTAACTAGATAAAGGTTATGATATATACAGTTAACTAGCTAAAGGTTATGATATATACAGTTAACTAGCTGTCTCGTGTCTGGTGATAAGTGTTTGACCTTAAGAATCCAAACAAGTGAAAACGTGTTGTTCAGTGAAGGTATTGGATGAAAGAAAAGATGACCTAACGTCAATGTTTCAATGGAGGCCTTTTCTTCCTCATTTCCGTTTTGCATCTTCCGTCAGAACCTTGATCAGGATATGAAGAAGAAGCCGTTGTAGACAAACATATATATCTGTACACACTTTCGTGGTTTCCTTAGTTGTCAATGAGAACCATTATTTGTTTGTCGAGACAGGCGGTTTTTCAAGTGAATGTCCAGGAAAGAAGCGAGATCAAACTCGAAATTTACCAATATGTATCCTAACCTTTATAATTGTTATAGAAATAGATAAAAAAAACTTATAATTTTACTTAAAAATAATCTTACTTTTAAAAAGTTCATTGTCCTAATAAGGAAATATTTAAAAAATCAATTATTAGAGGGTTCTCCAGTGGGTCAGCGGTTAGCTGACGGACATACAACGCTAAAATATGGAGTTCGATTCCCCCGCGGTGGACAGAGCGCAGATTGCCCATTTTGTAGCTTAGCGCTAATCAAACAACAGTAACAGCATTGTTGGGGTGGCTAGAGTTCTCCAACAGAAGGACAGTTAGAAGTGAGATAATGAAATACGAAAATCACAATACACGCGTCTCAAGTAGTGCATCGAAGTCACACATTCAACGAAAATTGAAACATAATGGATGTTAGGAATCTCACGAGGAGCCATCACCTCAAAGAAGACTATCTGAATACTCAACCTTTGACTTCAGCGAGAAAAATTGACACATCTTTATTTCCCATCCTACCTGTTACCAAAGTATTACGTTCCTAATTCTCTTATTTAAATACCAAATGTTACCTAGGCGAGAATATGCAGAGGTTAGTTCCGTGTAGTTGGACAGCACCTACATAAACCGTTTCTTCTTGTATTTTTGAAAGGAAAAAAAATCGAATTCAAGATGTTTTTAAGTTCATATTTCCGGTACATAAATTATTCAGCTATCCGAGTCGCTATCAACTTTAACCAATTCAGGAAGGGGCTCGACTTTGCACAAGCGATTAGGCTTAAAGCTCGTAATCGGCATGTCATGAGTAAACTACAAAAAACAAACTTTCCGCGGACTCGAATTTATTTAAACCTGTAAAATATTCCCAGATTCTTGTGGTGCCCCAAAGCTATATCGTCAGTCTTGTTTAGCGTCTCGTTTTAGTGAAGCTTTTAGAAGTCGACGTTAATGATTTCCTCAATTCACGAGATTTTAAGACTTTTATAGCATACGATCATATATTACACGAACAGCCCGATATTCAGGGTCTTTTATAGCATACGATCATATATTACACGAACAGCCCGATATTCAGGGTCTTTTAAATATACGATCATATATTATACGAACAGCCCGATATTCAGGGTCTTTTATAGCATACGATCATATATTACACGAACAGCCCGATATTCAGGGTCTTTTATAGCATACGATCATATATTACACGAACAGCCCGATATTCAGAGTCTTTTATA
>NW_013679710.1:0-1305 GCF_000517525.1 Limulus polyphemus
TCAGACATATCTGGCTAGAAAGGAACGTGTGGTTTTAATCCCTAACTTTGTTACTCACTCTCTCTTTCAGGCTATCAGACATATCTGGCTAGAAAGGAACGTGTGGTTTTAATCCCTAACTTTGTTACTCACTCTCTCTTTCAGGCTATCAGACATATCTGGCAAGGAAGGGACGAGCACCAACAATACTGGAGCCATATCGTTTCTTCATTCCCTCTTGCCTTCTGCTGAAGTAGGTATATTTAAAGGATTTTATTTCTTAAGGTATTTTTAAGCACTTTTTGGGTAAAAAAAGGAAGAAAATCATGATTTTTGGCTTCATTTTTCGTTTTGCTAAAATCGTCATATTTTATATTTTATGTTTCTGCATTTTTATTCCGTATTGTACCGAATGTTGCATTTGGATTTTGAACAACTGGCTTTATATGATACTATATATGATAAAACTGGTAATCCATAACAGTAATGCCCTTAATCGTGTCAAAAGTATCCTTCGTGGTATCAGAAAAAACAACCAACACGACCACCGATCTCTCTGGAAGTAAACTTTCCTTCTTCAGGTGTAAATGGATGTATATAGTGTTCAAGATTGTCTTTATATCGTACTAAGTGTTAGGTTATATGGTGGTAAGGGTTGGATTTATATGGTGTAATGAGTTGGGTTTATATCGTGCTGAGAGCTGGGCTTATATTGTGATAAGGACTGGGTTTGTATGGCTGTAAGGGGTAGGTTTATATGGTGATAAGCGTTAGTTTTTATTTGCTAAATACACGAAAATTATCCGAATTTTGAAAGATATTGAAAGTTCAAAGTTCGTCGAGTTGACTTTACGTGTACTTTTCTCTTGCGAAGTTAATAGGGAAAACAAACCACAAGTGGGTGGAACGGTACGTTATATCGACGCACTTAATTACCTCCTCGCACTGGAAAACAAACCACAAGTGGGTGGAACGGTACGTTATATCGACGCACTTAATTACCTCCTCACACTGGCAGGAATTACATTGAAAATGAAGTATCGCAGTAAACCAAAATATCTTGTTGAAATTCGTAAGATTAAAAGATTAAACCTGAATGTGTCTTATCTATCAAAGCAACAAGAGGCGGCTGCAGACTTGGCCCGAGAGATGTATGAGCCAGATGAACCTGCTGGACAGATTCAGTTCAGTTTGGAGTATGACATCTACTCTTCTCTTCTTACCTTGAAGATTATCCAAGCCAAAGGGTTGCCGGCTAAAGACATCACAGGTAGGAACCTTTCTTATCCAAGCCAAAGGGTTGCCGGCTAAAGACATCACAGGTAG
>NW_013679710.1:2155-5018 GCF_000517525.1 Limulus polyphemus
TTCTTATCCAAGCCAGGGGGTTGCAGACTAAAGACATCACGGGTAGGAACCTTTCTTATCCAAGCCAAAGGGTTGCCGGCTAAAGACATCACAGGTAGAAACCTTTCTTATCCAAGCCAAAGGGTTACCGACTAAAGAAATCACAGGTAAGAACCTTTCTTATCCAAGTCAAAGAGTGGCCGGCTAAAGACATCACAGGTAGGAACCTTTTTTATCCAAGCCAAAGGGTTGCCAGCGAAAGACATCACAGGTAGGAACTTTTCTTAAATAAGTAGGGTTTGTCCTTAGTCAGTTCCGTAGTATTCAACAAATCCTTTAAATAAGTAGGGTTTGACCTTAGTCTGTTCCCTAGTATTCAACAAATCCTTTAAATAACTAGGGTTTGTCCTTAGTCAGTTCCCTAGTATTCAACAAATCCTTTAAATAAGTAGGGTTTGTCCTTAGAAAGGAGACAGAAACCCTTCTATTTGTGGTCTCAGTTTATTAGCCTTTCTGATGTTTCTTCCATGATTTTATTTTATATGAGTATTAATAATAGTCTTAATTAGGTCTAGTGAAGACAGAGTTTAATGATATCATTATTTCAATGTGCAACAGCACCACAGGAAACATTCTGATAATTTGTAGTAATGAACCTTACTTATCAATGACAGCTTAAGAATTATTGCAGTGGTTGTCCAAACAAAAGGTTAGATTGTTCCTTCAGATGATAAGCAAATGAAGAAACAGAGATGATATATGAGCCACTATGTATTGTAGGCTAGAAGCTCCCAAACTGGGAGCCGCAAGAAAGTATCAGAGGGGGAGGAGGAGCTTTTGCAAATAAACGAAATACAAAATAGTGTTAAGATACTCAGTATTGAGTGTAGGCCTCAGTCAAAATGCAGGTTTTTCTAGGAGGCACTCTTCTGAGAACGTTTGGGAACCCATGTTGTAGATCATTACATAATTGTAATAAATATCAAGATCATATTTTATAGATAATTGCGAAATACCAAATAATCTTTCTTATGCAATAAATATCTTCTAATTCATGACCATCATTAGTTTCTATCTCATGACCAATGTATTGGTTAGTACTAATCTTCTAAGACATGACCACCAAATTGTTGGTTAGTACTAATCTTCTAATTCATGATCACCAATGTATGGGTTAGTAGTAATCTTCTAAGACATGACCACCAAATTGTTGGTTAGTACTAATCTTCTGAATGATGATCACCAAATTGTTGGTTAGTACTAATCTTCTAAATGATGATCACCAATGTATTGTTTAGAACTAATCTTCTAAGACATGACCACCAAATTGTTGGTTAGTACTAATCTTCTAATTCATGATCACCTATGTATTGGTTAGTACTAATCTTCTAATTCATGATCACCTATGTATTGGTTAATATTAATCTTCTAATTCATGATCACCAATAATTAGAAGATTAGTACTAACCAATACCATGATCACCAATGTATTGGTTAGTACTAATCTTCTAATTCATGACTGCAGATTTAGATAATTCTGATTATACCTTTCATATTATGTAATACTGTAAAAGTATTTGTAGTTCACTTTAAGAACGACAAACTTTGTGGTAACTTTAACTGAAAATCTTGCACGTTTTTACCAGGTAACAATTTGGGGGGGGGGGATAATTTAATGGAAACAGATCAGTTAGTTAGAACAACTGAGGGATAATTTAATGGCAACAGACCAGTCAGTTAGAACTAATGAGGAATAATTTAATGGAACAGATCAGTCAGTTAAGACTAATGAGGTGTATTTTAATGGAAATAGACCAGTCAGTTAGGACTAATGAGGGACAACTCAATGGAAACAAACCAGTCAGTTAGGACTAATGAGGAATAATTTAATGGAACAGATCAGTCAGTTAAGACTAATGAGGGGTATTTTAATGGAAATAGACCAGTCAGTTAGGACTAATGAGGGATAATTCAATGGAAATAAACCAGTCAGTTAGGACTAATGGGGAATATTTTAATGGAAACAGATCAGTCGGTTAGGACTAAAGTTTCTTGATTGCGTACCTGAGCGTAGCTTTGCGTGAATAATTAACAATCTTAATTAAGATTCCAGATAACTCAAATATTAGAACTATTCGAGTTTAAAATCTCATGTGATTGTAGAGTTTAAAATTGCTCCTAAAACTTAGGACTTTAACCACAAAATCAAAAGACGCATTTTAAATTTTATCTTATGTAAGGTGCTATGAAAAGTATATAGTTGTGGCTTATGGCTTTCATGATAGAAAATTAAACAAACAAATAAACAGTGTACAGATTATGTCAGAAGTTGGAAGAACGCCATCTGTCTGTCTGTTAAATGTCTCAATCAGCCCTGTAGAAACCTTTTTCTTACTTGAACTGTCTTACCAGAAGAGACTTTATTGAAATGTTGAAACTCAAAGTATAGTTTGGCTCTGAACTGTTTCCATGTTAAACCAAGTCTTCGCCTTATGAAAGACTTGGGTAAACTGGAAAAATCTTATTTAGCATTTATATTCCATGCAGGCACCAGCGACCCCTATGTGAGAATTTGTCTGCTTCCAGACAAAAAGCACAAACTCGAGACCAAAGTTAAACATCGAACTCTTAGCCCTCGTTGGAACGAAACATTTTACTTTGAGGGTAAGTTAACGTCTTTTTTGTATGTTCATATTACAGCTTAACGTGTTTAAACACATTAAACAACTCTTAAACTTATAATACTGAATTAAATAATCATCGTACCCAATATTTCAAATAAAATCTTCCTTTCAACGCATGGCATATATAATGGTTAGAGACGGCTTGAATGGGTAATGAAGAAAAAACTTTAATATAAGTTTAACATAACAGCAAATGTACA
>NW_013679710.1:5906-8335 GCF_000517525.1 Limulus polyphemus
TGACTTATACAGTATAAGGTATGATCCAATCGAATTAGCGGATATGACATCAGTGACTTATACAGTATAAGGTATGATCCAATCGAATTAGCGGATATGACATCAGTGACTTAAACAGTGTTTTACTAATAATGTATAATCTTTATCACATCGAACAATTAATGTGACAAATATATATTCAACGTTCGAAAGTTACATATACCGTTGTCAAGATGTTTGTAAGACATCAGGTTTCACTGTTAGTATAGTATCCCAATCAAAGCTGTTTCCAAATCTTTATATGTGTTCGATAATTAAGTAGAAACCTTTTACAAAAGAAATTAGACATTTCTACTTTTAGGACTGACCACAACTAACAATTGTAAAGTTCTAATTTCTTATTGAATTAATTTTATTTATTTTTCTGATAACATTTATTCTCGTATTTAAAACTTGGGAAGGTACGTTGTTTCGATACAGCGGAAGTAGGTGGAGCTGTTGGTTAAGGATTGTAGAATGAAAAATGAAGCCCTACCAAAGCTTAATTTTTCGAAAATTAAAAAAAAAAAGACAGAAACCGTAACAACCAACACTGTCATAGTTCACCTTGTCCATTTTCAATTTTACCACAACTAATCTTAAGTCGTCCGGTGGGTTAGCGGTAAGTTTATGGGACTTACAACGCCAAAATCCGGAGTTTGAGTCCTCTATGTGGACAGAGCGCATATAGCTTAATGTGTAATTTAGCGCTAAAAAAATCAGAGAAACAACAAGCTAAGCTTAAAAGCTGGCCAACTTTTTATTTATCCGGGGATCGATTCCCCTCTGCTGCTTACAAGCTGGCCAACTATTTAAAATTTAGCTGTGACGGAATTAAAAGTTGATACGAACTTTGTAAATGTATTTAAAAATAGAACAACCTACAGAATGAAGTGGAGTTGATGGTTCTGTTGATTGAAAACACCAGCTTCAGTTTAGGATCAACGATTAACAACAGTTTCTGTATTATCGCTTCGAACCTTAGAACGATACCACGTTGTTTTGATAAAATATTGTTTCATTATAAATGTTTTTATCCCATTCTCTTTAACTCATCTATTACAGATTCCAATCCGGAGATTTGTATAAACAGCAATTCCTATTTTATACCATATACAATTTAATACCAACAGGTGCACATAAACTTAGGGCTTTCTGGGTAACTTACTGCAAATATAATACTATAATAGATTAGAAAAACTTTATTTGAAGTAATTTTTTTCTTTCGTTTTATTTTAGTTTTAAGCCTGTACAGTATTTTTTTTTTATTCCTGTCAACTCCCAGTGGAGCATAGGGCCGTAACAACACCTCACCAACGGAAAGTTGTTGTTGCAGTTACTTGTAGCAGGTTGGTTTTTACGGGATGGAGTTGCTAGCCCCGCGCCCAACCCTTCTCCTTTCTCCTCCTGGACTTGGGACCAGTCGAGCGCCCTAACCACCTGACCATGCCGGGCCTGCCTGTACAGTATAGCTATTGATAAACGTATCTTAAAAAAATTCCACAGTATACCTCCTCTATAAACTCGTACTTTTTAGAATAATATAACTTGCTATAGCAATCCAAAATCTCCCCCCCCCCCTAGGTCGTTGATGTGTATAAAACAAACTATACACAGGTATAACACTGGTTGTTGGTGTGTATAAAACAAACTATACACAGGTATAAAACTGGTTATTGATGTGTATAAAACAAAGTATACACAGGTATAAAACTGGTTGTTGGTATGTATAAAACAAACTATACATAGGTATAAAACTGGTTGTTGATGTGTATAAACCAAACTATACACAGGTATAAAACTTGTTGTTCGTGTGTATAAAACAAACTATACACAGGTATAAAACTGGTTGTTGGTGTGTATAAAACAAACTATACACAGTTACAAAACAAACTATGCAGATATATAAAATGATTAGCTGTTTATTAATTTGAATTCCATGAACGAGCCTGAAGCTGTATGAATTTAGTTATTTTCGAGGTAATTTATGGAAAGACATGGTATAATATGACGTACTAAAGCGACCTCTTTACCTTCGAGTCTTCAGCTGGTCTAATGCACTTCCAGAAGGTGGGCTTTTTGGAGAGGTCCACTTGGGCAAGGGGAAGGTAAACATCACCTATTGGATCATCCCGACTAAATCGGTCATAGTCAAAAATGTGCAGATAGAGTATAGACTTCTGTAGCTTAGCGAGAGGATAACCTGGAAGATAAAATGAGAGTAGAGAAAAAAAATTTCTCCAGGGCAACAAACAGTTTGAATTGTTTACCTGTTAAGCAAAAAGCTTCACATGGACTCTCTGTGCTGTGTTCACCAAGGGTATCGAAGTCCAGTTTTCAGCGTTTTAAGCCTTCGGACTTACCGCTGTGCCACAGTTTTATACCTGTGTATAGTTTGTTTTATACACACC
>NW_013679711.1:0-2724 GCF_000517525.1 Limulus polyphemus
CCAGTGTGGTAACATACAGAGTAATCCTAGTCACACATTGTACCAGGAAGTAAACACAAAGTAGTCCTCTGTCAGCCAGTATGGTAACATACAGAGTAATCCTAGTCACACATTGTACCAGGAAGTAAACACAAAGTAGTCCTCTGTCAGCCACTGTGGTAACATACAGAGTAATCCTAGTCACACATTGTACCAGGAAGTAAACACAAAGTAGTCCTCTGTCAGCCACTGTGGTAACATACAGAGTAATCCTAGTCACACTTTGTACCAGGAAGTAAACACAAAGTAGTCCTCTGTCAGCCAGTGTGGTATCATACAGAGTAATTCTAGTCACACATTGTACCAGGAAGTAAACACAATGTGGTCCTCTGTCAGCCAGTGTGGTATCATACAGAGTAATCCTAGTCACACATTGTACCAGGAAGTAAACACAAAGTGGTCCTCTGTCAGCCAGTGTGGTAATATACAGAGTAATCCTAGTCACACATTGTACCAGGAAGTAAACACAAAGTGGTCCTCTGTCAGCCAGTGTGGTAATATACGGAGTAATCCTAGTCACACATTGTACCAGGAAGTAAACACAAAGTGGTCCTCTGTCAGCCAGTGTGGTAACATACAGAGTAATCTCAGTCACACATTTGTACTTGACAAATCTTATATCATTATTTTTTCACGAACTTGCCACGTCATTTATTTTTATTTTTTACAAAGTATGGTAATTATACACAGATAATATGTTAACGAAAACGACATTTTAACTGCGACTTCTCTGAAAACTTTAGAAAATCTATTAGATGCAAAGCCGAGTTCTAAAGAAGAGGTTTGGACTGAAGTAAACGTTTTGTCGTCTCCTAGTTTGATTGGAATCACTGTCTTTTAGGATCAAATGCTTCATTTATTCTAAAGCAAGGGTGCTCAATAGATTATTCCTTGAAACGGAAAGACGCTGCGCCTCGATGTGACACTTTCCCATTTGACCGAAGTCACACCGTTTGTCAGTGAGACTAAAAGCCTTCATTTTCTGATGTTGATTGATGGGTTTCTTAAAACAAACGAATTTTCCTATGGGAGTTTTTAAACCTTTGGAAAAAAAAAGATAAGAACAGAAGCTTGGAATTGAGAAGATAATACTTATCGAACTAGAAAAAATTATATCTCATTTAAATTTTGCTCAAGTAGACTGGCCACATATTTCCCCTGATTCCTTCTGAATGTGGATTCGAAGGTTCGCGATCCGCGATTTGAGGCTATGGGTGCATTTTGAGGACAAACCCCCACTGGCCACATATTTCCCCTGATTCCTCCCCCCACATTTCAACTTTCCACGCATACACTGCTAGTTTTTCGGGCGTAAGAATGCCGGAATGTGTGTGTGGATTCCAAGGTTCGCGATTCGCGAACAAAATCGCGATCCGCGATTTGAGGCTATGGGTGCATTTTGAGGACAAACCCCCAGTATTCGATTAGAGTAGCCCACAATTTGGCGGTTGGTACTGTTGACTAGCTGCTCTTCTTCTAGTCTATCACTACGTGATTACACCACTTTAACCTGCAACCTGGTTACGAAGAGTAATAAAAGACTCAGAGCTTACTTCAGACTACCGTACAACAGAAAAAAAAATCCAAGTAAGTAAAGGCAATTCAAATTGAATTTATATAATTAGATGTACTTCCACAGGGTCCACGAAAGTGTTCTGTTTTAGGGGTAACTAAAGCCAAAATTAAGAGCAACAAATATTTTTATTTCTTGCCTTTGAATTTTATATGTCACACGTAATCCTTCTCGTGATTCATAGCATGCGCATGTTTTACCGACATCACGTAAAGCGTCCCTTATGTGATGTCATTTTAGTGTCTACTGACTGACTGACAGACAACACACTACTGTACGTTACATTAATGTAAACCAATAATTAGAATAGTTTATAGTTTGTTGTTAAAAAAAATTAAATTGCACGTCGTAGGGATCTAACCCCGAATTTTAGCATACGGCTTAACCATAGGGGAAGGGGTTAGTGACATAAGTAAGTAAATGGCTTTGTGCGTGTGCAAGTTCTGAGATAAAAACTAATCATTGGGTGATGATTTTGACCAAAGCAAAGAAGATACGGTGCAATAAAAAAGTGATGAATTTAGATTTCAGATATGTTATTATGGGATAGGCTCTTGTATTAAAACACTTGTCTTATTTGGAAAGCGTATCTATAAACTAAAGATATGATACGACAAAGTGTATGGAAATAATAACACATCTTCTTCTCAACACGTTTTATTTAAATTTCCATTATTCACGTATGCATTTACCACGCCACCAAGTGGACATTTTCAAAATCAAATTCCAGAGGGAAAGTCTAGTTTCTCCATCAAAAATATTTACTGACATCTACAGGTCATACTGGGTCTTTATGGTCATTGTTATCAGTAAAATATCAGACCTTCATATATCACTCAGAATTTTCCTGGTAGTTACGGTGCTCGGTTATTGAATCTGAGGATTCGTGGCTCGCAACCCGTTGACGCAAAAAAAAAGTACTTAGTTTATGTGAATATGGGTGCGCTGTAAGGATGACGGAGAAATCCAACTATTTGGTTAGACAAGAGTGAGTTGGTGGTGAGTATCCACCTTCCTTTTAGTCTATCGGTTTACAACAAGAGATGTCTACGCGCAGACAGCACGCGTGTATAATTGCATAGATTTCTGAAAAAATTAAAATTAAAATAAAT
>NW_013679711.1:3237-7109 GCF_000517525.1 Limulus polyphemus
TTATATACTAAATAGAACCCAGGATATTGTGGAGAGGGAAGAAACATCATCTTGCACTCTACAAGTATATTTAGTTTTATTTTGTCATCAACAGAGGGCGCTTTACAAGATGTGGATATGAAATGTCTACATTTGTGGATGCGCATTAGGATTGGTCAAATGGTTTGATGTATTTATATACTAAATAGAACCCAGGATATTGTGGAGAGGGAAGAAACATCATCTTGCACTCTACAAATATATTTAGTTTTATCCTGTCATCAACAGAGGGCGCTTTACAAGATGTGGATATGAAATGTCTACATTTATAGATGCGCATTAGGATTGGTCAAATGGTTTGATGTACTCATATACTAAATAGAACCCAGGATACTGTGGGGAGGGAAGAAACACAAGATTTTGAAAATGTTTTTTTTTCCTCCTTCGGATTTCATAAATTATGTTCTCATCATTATTAACACTAATCGCTGATAAATAATTCAACAGGAGGTTGCAGCAAACGATATTTACATGAAATACAATAGTGGTTCCACTATCACAGGAACGATTCGTCATATTTGCTCTAAAAATAACAACAAAAATATCTTCTAGAATGTTCTCGAATGGAGATTCAGTTAGAAGCTATTTTTGTCATCCAAAGTAAGATTTTATTCATTTAAAGTGACTGCGAAAACACACGAGGCACCCACGAAAAGGGTTTTCAAATGTATAGATTTTTAGAAAATTTCTAAAACATTCATTTTATTTCTTGTTGAAACTTTTTCTATTCCCTACATCTTATTAGACAACAGTTTCAACTTAGAAAATCATGAAAAACTTACTATCAAATCATATATTTTAAAACTGGATTATATACAATACCTTATGGACAGAATGGTGTCTTTTTTTTTCGGTCCAAAGCGACATAATGGGCTATTTGCAATATGTTCAGCACAGGGACTTGAAGTCCATAAATTTGTCGCTGAACCACTGGGAATAATAAAAACGACAGGAACTTAGAAAATAAAATATAGGGGAACCACAAAATCGACACAAGAAACTGGTTGCGATAAGCAGACACAAAGGATAAACAGCCAAGTCAGAGACTCGAAGATTTAAATATAGTTGTCCTTTATTAAAAACTGTTGACCAGTCAACAGCACTCGCAGCCAAATCTTAACCGAATAAAAAGATTGACAGAATTATATACATAGCTCCAAAACACACACACACACACCTGAAAGTGCGGATCGTAATCAAAGGCATAATATGGGCTCGAACCTTAGACCTTACAATACATAGCCCAGCACACTAAGCACTAAAGTCACGTCCTATACTTTTATTGAAGAATAAATATAACACGACAACGATATACTTACATGTGTGTATGCATGCAGACATATATTAGTTTAGGGGTTAATGAATATATAATAATTTGTTTTTCATTATAGAATCGAACCATTAACTATAAAATCTACATAAAAACAAATACATTTCAATAACTTCAAATACATAAAACTATTGTAAGTTTTGTTACTCTTAATCCTCAATTTACACAGAATATTGCTTTTACAGTCTCCAAACAAAAATGCTATTTTCTTTTTTTCCCGAAATGGGTAATTCTGCAGTATCTCCGTTCAGTTTGTTATTGCATTCCTAACATCAATAAAGGTAGTACAGCGATATTAAAACAACGCCCTCTGTAAAAAAAAACATGAGATCAGATACGGTAAAAAAACTATTAAAAATATAGAAAACGCGATGCTTAGAAGTGAGAATAGTATTACAGATATAAAATATATTTTTATATAATGAAGCGAGAATATTTATTAAGTGATAATTCTAAATAAAAATCAAGAAAATTAAATCATTAAACTGACTCATTTAACCAGTAACCCAGACAAGTTGATTGGGCTATAACGTGAGTCGAGACGCGTAGGAGATTAGGCATAATATTATAAAGAAATATTCCTTGACTATGGTTAACTTGTAAACCGTGTTAAAAGGTTAGTTCTTCCGTTCTCACTGCTTCTTTCCTCTTCCGATGAGGGTTTATGACGCCATCCTTAGTATGGGCACAGCGCAATTAGCCCATTGAGCAGCTTTGCGCTTAAAACAAAAAACTGTTTCCTCGTTAACAATCAGGGAGGATAGCTTGTTTGTTTTTTTAATTTCGCGCAAAGCTACACGAGGGTTATCTGAGCTAGCCGTCCCTAAGTGTAAGACTAGAAGGAAGGCAGCTAGTCATAACCACCGACCGCCAACTCTTGTGCTACTCTTTTAACCAACGAATAGTGGGATTGACTGTCACATTATAACGCCCCCACGGCTGAAAGGGCGAGCATGTTTGGTGGGACGGGGATTCGAACCCGCGACCCTCAAAGTACTAAATTATAATTGAAAGACATTAGTATCAAACGTAGTAAAAAAGAAGAGTAACAATAAGAACAGAAAAACGATGACGATAATATAGACGGAAAAATGTAAAACAAAGTATCGTATCTGAAACATCTGCCTACATTCAAAATCTTACGGTGAGGTTGGATCAGTCTGTTGTAATATATTATTTGGAACATCTGCCTGCATTAAATATCTTACGGTGAGGTTGGATCAGTCTGTTGTTATATATTATTTGGAACATCTGCCTGCATTAAATATCTTACGGTGAGGTTGGATCAGTCTGTTGTTATATATTATTTGGAACATCTGCCTGCATTCGACTGATCCAACCTCACCGTAAGATTTTCAGATGTTCCAAATAATATATTACAACACCTACATTAAGAATCTTATAGCGAGGTTGGAGCAGTCTGTTGTAATATATTATTTGGAACATCTGTCTATATTAAGAATCTTATAGCGAGGTTGGAGCAGTCTTTTGTAATATATTATTTGGAGCATCTGCCTGCATTAAGAATCTTACAGTGAAGTTGGAGTAATATGACATCAACCATTGTGATGGTGTTAGTAAACTATGCAATTACCTAAGTCTAATTATCAATTAGTTACGTTTATAATTATTAAATAATAATTAATAGTATCAGTGGGTTTCCTGTATAATAGAATTCTGTATTCTTCTGTTTCAGTTGCGAATTGTATTGTGGGATGTTGTCTATTCTGTAGTTTTATGTGTAGTGTGTAGCATCTATTTTAAGGGCGTTAAATTCGAAATGTTCCACGTAAAGGTCATGGAGTTTTAGTGAGAGTGATGACCCCATAGCTAGGCCTTTTTGTTGTTGGTAGTGTTTATATTCATGTCAGAAGTTGTGTTGAAACAGAAGGTTTTCAATTCTATTATTGTGGAGAACTCTTAGAGGGTTTTATAATTTTCTAGTATTTGTAGTGTTACAGGGGCTGGTAAATTGGTGAATAGGATGTAGAGTTACAGGGGCTGGTAAATTGGTGAATAGGTTGTAGTGTTATAGGGGCTGGTAAATTGGTGAATATGTTGTATAGTTACAGGGCTGGTAAATTGGTGAATAGGTTGTAGTGTTACTGGGGTTCGTAAGTTGGTGTATAGGTTGTAGAGTTACAGGGGCTAGTAAGTTGGTGTATAGGTTGTAGAGTTACGGGGCTGGTAAATTGGTGAATAGGTTGTAGAGTTACAGGGGCTGGTAAATTGGTGAATAGGTTGTAGAGTTACAGGGTTCGTAAGTTGGTGAATAAGTTGTAGAGTTACTGGGGCTAGTAAGTTGGTAAATAGGTTGTAGAGTTACATGGGTTGGTAAGTTAGTGAATAGGTTGTAGAGTTACAGGGTTGGTAAGTTGGTGAATAGGTTGTAGAGTTACAGGGGCTGGTAAATTGGTGAATAGGTTGTAGAGTTACAGGGGCTGGTAAATTGGTGAATAGGTTGTAGAGTTACAGGGTTCGTAAGTTGGTGAATAAGTTGCAG
>NW_013679712.1:0-1163 GCF_000517525.1 Limulus polyphemus
AGACAGTAACAGTGCCGGATATTATGATATTCAATGTGTCTTGATCGAATCTTGGTAATAATATTATCATAAAATTAGAGACAGTAACAGTGCCGGATATTATGATATTCAATGTGTCCTGATCGAATCTTGGTAATAATATTATCATAAAATTATAGACAGTAACAGTGCCGGATATTGTGATATTCAAAGTGTCCTGATCAAATCGTTTCTAAAATCTTATTTTATATAAGTAAAATAGTTTCCATTGCTGTTACAAGATCTCCGGTTACTGGTTGCAGGTTAAAACAAGTTTGATTTCGGCTAATAAATAATGAAAACTTTCCCGAATTTTTGGTGGAGTCGTTATCAGGAACTCGCTGTAACACTAAATCATAAAACTTGGCGAGTATAGCTAACACACATGATAGAGCTTGGCACAAAGAACAGATTCGTCGCACCGCCCTCGTGGACAATAAAAACTGGAGAATAAGAGATGAAAGAGAACGAGTGGTAGAGTCTGATACGCATGGTAAGATGTGGCCAAAAAACACGTGGCATTACCCACGTCTCTCAAAGCGTATATTTAAAATTACCCAAAGCATTTATAGTGTCTTACAATAGTGGGCGACGGATAATGTTTCCTGTCTGTATTTTAAGTGGATCTGTTGACATGAAACAGTAAATATTATAACCAGGTCAACCATCGAATTGACAACATAGGAAGAGAGTATTTCTTTTCTTCAGTTGTGATAGCTGTAAGTTTACGGAATTACAACGTTAAAATCCGGGGTTCGATTCCCCACAGTAAACAAAGAAGATAAAGATAGCCCAATTCCTAGTCTATATAAATATAATAGTACTGTCTGTTGTCTATATAAATATAATAGTACTGTTTGTTGTCTGTATAAATATAATAGTACTGTTTGTTGTCTATATAAATATAATAATACTGCCTGTTGTCTATATAAATATAATAGTACTGCCTGTTGTCTATATAAATATAATAGTAATGTCTGTTGTCTATATAAATATAATAGTACTGCCTGTTGTCTATATAAATACAATAGTACTGTCTGTCGTCTATATAAATATAATAGTACTGCCTGTCGTCTATATAAATATAATAGTACTGCCTGTCGTCTATATAAATATAATAGTACTGCCTGTCGTCTATATAAATA
>NW_013679712.1:2163-4742 GCF_000517525.1 Limulus polyphemus
AATATAATAATACTGTATGTGGTCTATATAAATATAATAGTACTGTCTGTTGTATGTATCTATACAAATATAATAGTACTGTCTGTTGTATGTATCTATACAAATATAATAGTATTGTCTGTTGTCTATATAAATATAATAGTACTGTCTGTTGTCTATATAAATATAACAGTACTGTCTGTTGTCTATATAAATATAACAGTACTGTCTGTTGTCTATATAAATATAACAGTACTGTCTGTTGTCTATATAAATATAACAGTACTGTCTGTTGTATGTATCTGTACAAATATAATAGTACTGTCTGTCGTATCGTCTGAGATTCATGGGTACATAGACATTTCCAGTTTTGCTTTTTGCGGTTTTTATGGGCGTGTTTTACAACTACTTCGCCCCCTGTTGATGGATCTTCACTAAATTTGGCCTGAAGGTTTGTTGAGTCCAACAAATGCGGAGATACTTACAAATTTGTGGTTTCACATTTTATGTTTTGCAGTTTTTATGGGCGTTTTTGTGTTTTTTTACAATTACGTATAAGGGAAGCAACTTTTCCAGTCCTAAGATAACTTTTCATTAATCATGAATTTATATAAGTTCCGTCCAGGGGTCGGGTACTCCAGCTAATACATAAATATTTTAGACAAATTATACAATACTCAGTACTGGTATTAAAAATACACATTGTTGTAAACGATCTGGAAAACAACCCTCGTGATCGAGAGTATGAATGATATCGTTGTGGTCCATCAATAAAGTGTTATTTTTTGATGTATTGTTTAGGCAGATCCCAGGAGGTCTACATAGCACATGAATCTCCCAGATCCCAGGAGGTCTACATAGCACACGAATCTCCCAGATCACAGGAGGTCTACACAGCACACGAATCTCCCAGATCACAGGAGGTCTACACAGCACATGAATCTCCCAGATCACAGGAGGTCTACATAGCACATGCATCTCCCAGATCCCAGGTGGTCTACATAGCACATGAATCTCCCAGATCCCAGGTGGTCTACATAGCACATGAATCTCCCAGATCACAGGAGGTCTACATAGCACATGAATCTCCCAGATCCCAGGAGGTCTACATAGCACATGAATCTCCCAGATCCCAGGAGGTCTACATAGCACATGCATCTCCCAGATTCCAGGAAGTCTACATAGCACATGAATCTCCCAGATCCCAGGAGGTCTACATAGCACATAAATCTCCCAGATCCCGATCAAGATTCGTTGCGTTCCAGGACGAGTAACCAATGTAGTTAATTGTCCGAAATCGATTATCACGTGGACTGAAGTCACTTGACCACAGGTTCTGCGTGAGTTGTTGGATATAGCTCGTGTTAAAATGAACGAATTTGAATATTTGCAAGTAAGAGACACGGGTCCACACATTATACGGGTAAGTGCATCTCTTCAAAAACGTGGAAAATTCCGATATCCTAAAATGTAGACTGATTAGTTCGTCAAGATATTAAATTATAGTTGACGTGTGTGTGTGTTGCTTTTCCTGCGGACTTGGAACTAGAGTCGTGGTAATGGACGAGACATCCGGTCTTTTGTGGAAACGATACGAGTCCAGCCTATTACCGATTATCTGTAGTTCAGAACGTAGAAAGGAACTGAATGACGGAGAGGGTGTAGCCATGCTTGAGTTAAACATTTTTTCTCGCAGTAAGGGGTGTAGAGGGAGAGCGGCGGAAGGGGCAGGGGAAAGAGTTCACTGCTCGCCAGTCTATCTCCCCCTTTGCTGCGAGCGAGCGACTTTTCTCTGATTATCTTAGCTTCCAATCTCCATACCTAACACATTCTTGATTTATCCCCCCCCCCACCCACAAACAGCTGTTGACTGAACTACACGTACTTCGAGTGCGGTGGTTCTTATGTTTACACGATATCGTGTTACACTTGCTGATATTAATTAACAGTGGCAGTAATAAAAAAAAATAACCTATTTTCCTACTCTCGTTATTAGCTAGTCGAACGAACAACTACAATAACACCGTTTCTGTAAGTGAGGAGAAACTGCCATTAGCCATGCAGAAAACATAACCACGTTTGTAAAACAGTACGATTTTTAAGGGGGTGCCGTTGAAAGTCTGAGTTACTGTGGAGTATTTTTGTTTATAATAAGATGTTGTTAAGTTTGAAAGACACTGGAGTACACCTGTATACACATGACGTGGCCAAGTTTCAGTTACACTTGGTCATTCCTATATATATTATAGATGTAGTCGAGATGGAGTTACAACACTTGGTCATTCCTATATATATTATAGATGTAGTCGAGATGGAGTTACAACACTTGGTCATTCCTATATATATTATAGATGTAGTCGAGATGGAGTTACAACACTTGGTCATTCCTATATATATTATAGATGTAGTCGAGATGGAGTTACAACACTTGGGCATTCCTATATATATTATAGATGTAGTCGAGATGGAGTTACAACACTTGGTCATTCCTATATATATTATAGATGTAGTCGAGATGGAGTTACAACACTTGGTCATTCCTATATATATTATAGATGTAGTCGAGATGGAGTAACAACACTTGGTTTGTATCACATATG
>NW_013679712.1:4961-7813 GCF_000517525.1 Limulus polyphemus
TATTACATCATCTAAAGAAACACACCGTATAGTGTTTGTATTACATCATCTACAGAAACACACCGTATGGTGTTTGTATCAAACCATCTACAGAAACACACCGTATGGTGTTTGTATTACATCATCTACAGAAACACACCGTATAGTGTTTGTATTACATCATCTACAGAAACACACCGTATGGTGTTTGTATCAAACCATCTACAGAAACACACCGTATGGTGTTTGTATCACATCATCTACACAAACACACCATATAGTGTTTGTATCACATCATCTACACAAACACACCGTATGGTGTTTGTATCAAACCATCTATAGAAACACACCGTATGGTCTTTGTATCACATCTGTAGAAGTACTTGTACAGAGCCTATATAACACCATCTATAGAAACACACCGTATGGTGTTTGTATCACATCTATAGAAGTACTTGTACAGAGCCTATATCACATCATTTATAAAAACTTCTATTATACTATACCACCACTGTTATGAAATTATTAAATCTACGCTCACATTACATACAGAATGAATTTTGCGTTAAAACTATCTTATTAACACTTCTTAAAATTATTTAGAATATTTAAACAGGTTAAAACTATCTTATTAACACTTCTTAAAATTATTTAGAATATTTAAACAGGTTAAAACTATCTTTTTTGACACTTCTTTAAATTATTTAGAATATTTAAACAGGTTAAACTATCTTATTAACACTTCTTAAAATTATTTAGAATATTTAAACAGGCTCAGGGATAAATGCTGGTAATTATTCTTAAACCAATCTGAATATTCCCTGAGAAACGAACTATAATCAAAGAGAGAGAGAGAGAACACAGTCTCAAGTTAATATCTTCTACATCTCTCGTGTATAATCACCAAGCTTTTCTTCCTTATTACGCTAACTGAACATATTCATACACTCTTGTAAGTAGTTCGACATCACTATTTCTAAACCAGACAACAGTACAAAACTTCACTCCTTGCAGTAATGACCTAATTTCTTCCACGCGTTGTAAACAAAAAATACCAAACACGTCCGTCTACACAAGCTAGTGCTAACTGGAGATTTATACAGAGAAGGTTCTGGTTTGTTTCAATGTCACAGACAGATAGACAGCGTTGTTTTATTACGTATTGCTTGTATTAACTTTACTATTGGTTTTGTCATACTACAGGGCCTAAACAAAGATGTGTGTGTGTGTGTGTGTAAGGATTGATATAAGATAAACAGATTTTCTCCAATTTGAAGCAAATGTTTCAATGCCAACAAAATCTTATCGTATTCGTGCTTTCCAAAACTTCATTTTACGTATTATCCAAAAAGTGTTACAAAACAGGGTTTGCAGTGTCCACCCCCCTGTACGAACAAGAGGTACGTGTCCTTTATATGTTTATTTCACACGATAAACAGGTCTTTATTCATCCACAACCATGTGTAAACATGTAATAAAGCAACAACCCCGACCAAGGTCAACCCCCCCCTCCTCTCAGAAGGCGGGAGAAGAAAAAAATCTTGTTCCTCCTCAGGGCTCTAACCTAGTATACCGATACTTTACAGCTTACATTGAACGAATGACAGGAACTTATCATCGTTACAGGGAAAAAATAACTGGCAAGTTTAAAGAAAAACAATTTATCATATTAGTAGTATTTTTTTCTACATATATTAAACACTTGGGTGCTGTATGAGCGGGTGTGGAAAGATCTTTATCAATTAACAAAGCTCTTATTAATTTTAATTGCATCATTAATGGTGTAAAAATCTTGTTTTCACGTGTTTTCACTTAACCGTTTTTTTTCTTCGAAACGTTGGTAGTTCACGTTGACCTGACCGTTTAGCCGACTGACAACAGATTTATCGCATAAGTTAAAATATCATAAGTTGTGTTTTTAATTTCACAAACTTCTGCTTTATATCCAACATTAAAAATAGTTACTAAAATGTTACTAATAACACAACACAAGATTAGCGTTTCGAGTGACCTTTTTCTGTGCAGGTGGCTTAACTTACGATTAACTTTCCATTCTTGTATTAAAACATGCATTGAAGTAGTACTATACTCCTGTAGGTGTTAATTTGGTGCCATACCGCTTGCAGTAGTGTCAGTTTGGTGCCAAACCGCTCACAGTAGTGTCAGTTTGGTGCCAGACCGCTTACAGTAGTGTCAGTTTGTTTTCAGACCGCTTACAGTAGTGTCAGTTTGTTTTCAGACCGCTTACAGTAGTGTCAGTTTGGTGCCAGACCGCTTACAGTAGTGTCAGTTTGATTCCAGACCGCTTACAGTAGTGTCAGTTTGGTGTCAGACCGCTTACAGTAGTGTCAGTTTGTTCCAGACCGCTGGCATTAGTGTCAGTATGGTGAAGTGGTCTGGCACCAAACTGACACTACTATAAGCAGCCTGGCACGAAACTGACACTACTGTAAGCGGTCTGGCACCAAACTGACACTACTGTAAGCGGTCTGGAACTAAACTGACACTACTGTAAGCAGTCTGGCACCAAACTGACACTACTGTGAGCGGTCTGGCACTAAACTGACACTACTGTGAGCGGTCTGGCACTAAACTGACACTACTGTAAGCGGTCTGGCACCAAACTGACACTACTGTAAGTGGCCTGGAACAAAACTGACACTACTGTAAGTGGTCTGGAACAAAACTGACACTACTGTAAGTGGTCTGGGACCAAACTGACACTACTGTAAGTGGTCTGGAACCAAACTGACACTACTGTAAGTGGTCTGGAACCAAACTGACACTACTGTAAGCGGTCTGGGGCAGTAATGTCAGTATGGTACCAGACCGCTTACAGTAGTGTCAGTTTCGTGCCAGGCTGCTTATAGTAG
>NW_013679713.1:0-4771 GCF_000517525.1 Limulus polyphemus
CGGAACGAAGTTACGGAAAGTTAACAAACAAACGGAGACGTAACAGCACCTTGTATTGAATCTACCCAGATCTAGATATAACCCTGCCTCATAAAATCTAGATTTAGATTTATTAGGCCTAACTTTTAAAACAAATGTTACATATAGATCTATTAACTTAGTCATTAGATCTGTCCCAGTGCAATGCCTAGTTTAATTGTTAGTATAGGTCTAAGTGTGCCTATAATATAGGCTACAATTTGTATGATGATGGACCTAGGGTCTAGAAATAAAGTTATAACTGTAATTAAACCTAAAGTCTAGCACATTAGTTGGTGTAAGACATGATTTACAATCAACCAATACAATTACAAGCCACTGCATTAGGCCTATAATGTTTACTAGATCTAGATCTAGGCCTTGCCTGTTGCATATATTGCCAATCTTGCACACCAGTTAATATGTTACATCAATCTTGTAGTTTCTTTTTGTTGAACATACACTTACTTGTACGTTGTACTCTAGGACTTGTATTTGATCTACAGATGAATGATGGAATAGTGTAATTTACTTCTGCACGTCAATTCAGTTTCACTGTATTTTAGTAGGCAGCTTTTAAAAGTTAAAACTGCAAGCGTAATACACACAAATAACGTAACACTGTGTCGTATTTACTTAACATAGGGCAGTTGCGTTATATCCTAGGGGAGGGCATAATTATTAATCAATAGGCATTATAGGCCAGAGGAAATTTTGCGCCCCTTCACACCTGCGCCCAGGGGCGACTGCCCCCTCTTGCTACGCCACTGGCCATGACTCATAAATATGTGTGTGATCATTAGTTCGGTATGAACTTGTTTGTCTGCTACGTTATATACTTTGAGGTCGTGGGTGCGGTGTCGAGTGACGTTAAAATCCCATTATTTAAACAGACAAGAATATTTCAAAAGTTGGTGGTGGGTTTGTAATTGACAACCTGTCTTAGTCTATCAGTATAAAATTAAAGAAGGCTAAATGCAGCTAGTATTTTCTATAGCTTTGTGTGAACTTTCTGCATAAAAAAGCTTCTTGTAAATGTAAAACCTTTTCAGCAGAAAAACCTTTATTCTTTGGATCGTAATAAAAAGCGAGCAGATTGCAGTATTTTTATGATCAGTAATGGGATGACAAATTGTGGTTAAGTCATCATCATATTTAAAAAAAATATGTACTATTGTTAACTACCACTTTAATGATAAACCTTAAGCACATAAAAATGCTTATTAAATGTACTGAAATATACTTTCGTTAGCTAATACTTTACGAATACACCATGTGGACTTAGAAAATTGTATTAAGTACAATAAAATATATTATTAATGATAAATATTAAGCATTTGGACATTTTTATTGACTGTAATAGCAATACGTATTCTGCTTTAATTTTTCAGATTTGTTGCAGAAGAGCTGAAGAAGGGTAATCACGTGAGACCTGAAGCTTTTGAATGTGTGACTATTTTCTTCAGTGACATTGTTGGTTTTACAGCTCTATCGGCAGAAAGCACGCCAATGGAGGTACTTTACTGGTCTTGATACTGTTCGTTTTTAATTTTTGATATCAAAATATTATACATTGTGCTTAATGTTCGCTTTCAACATCGTTTAAAAAACGTTTTGATTTTGTAAGTAAAAGAGCGACTGATTTAAGAATTGAAAACATTTATTAACAAAGATCTTTCGACTTAATCGGGTGGTTTTAGTTTGACCTTTAAAGTTCGTTATAAAACATCATCTTGATAAACGCTAAAGCCGAGAGGTAGAAGTTAAGAACTCTGTGTTAAACTATGAAATTAGTCACTTTTTTATTTATAAGTATAATAAACCAACTTCAATTAGGATTATGACAAAATGAGTTGTAATCTGTACTGCAATCGAACAGGGTAAAATTTGTGTTTTGATGACAATTATACTAAAAACTATATTTTAAATGATATCTTATTAAAAATTACCTATTGTAGTTACACGAATGTGATTTATATACAGTGTTTTCATCCAATATAGTAAGATATGAGCATATTGTTTTGAATGTGTATGACAATAATTTTGAAAGTATATTATAAAGTTATATGGGAACTCTCTTGATAAGCCTAAATGACAAACCATTCAAAGTATATCATATGATTTTGATCGTATGTGACAGTCGATTTGAAGTTATATGATAAACTTAAAAGTATATGACAATAAGGGTTTATGGGAGTGTCTTTATGGTTATCATGCTTCTCTGTGGATCCAAGGGTTCGTGACTCATCACCTATTGTCGCAGAAACATTCTACACACTTCGAAGCTATGGTTATGCTATAAGAGTAATTACTAATTCTCACTATTTGATCATACACTGTGTTGACTAACTATTTTTTTTTTAGTCTATTATTTCATAATTAGAGACACTATACATAGTTAGGCCTTGCGTTGCTTTGTGAGAAATTCTGAAATAAGCAGAAATATGGCAATCGTTGTGGCATTGAAAAATAATTATTATTAAGGTATATGAAAAGCATTTTGAAGGTAAATCTTAACAGCTTTAACGTTAACACAAAAATAAGATAATCCTGGAGGCCTAATGATACTTCTTTGGTTTGCTGACCTAAACTGTGCTGATGAGCCTTGATTAGGCGAAACTGCAGTCCACAGCAATAGGTACGGCCAATCAAGGAATCTAATAGGCCTCTACGTCACATATTTTATTTTTTTTTTCCAATTTCACCTCTGGTGAAAAATAAAAGACACCTTTAACGTATATACATATATGTAATTACTAGAATTATCCAGGTTTACCTCTAATGTTTGATTCGGAAAGAAATAGTGAAATAGTTTAATACAAAGACATGTAAATATTGTGTAAATCTGACCAGATTGCTGAACCATAGATGTGTGGGTGAGTTTTGATGTAACGAGAAACAAAGACCCATAATAGTTGCCCCTTAAAATGTAACTTTAAAAATCATTTTAATACGTTTACAGCAAAATATGCTAGTAGATCTAGTTTTCAATAGCATCTATGTAAATGTGAAATACACAACTTTAGTTACAAGTGAAAATGTTGATATATTTTTACGTTGTTTTTGACCAGGTTGTTGACTTTTTAAACGACCTCTACACTTGCTTTGACTCCACCATCGATAACTATGATGTGTATAAGGTAATATTAGTCGACAGTCATTCCGTTTATGTAATTGTAATTTTTTTGCTTGTATGACACCATTATTTTAATAAATATGCTATATAACCGTTTATAAGCTTATGACCTATATAGTAGTAAATATTGATATTCAATTAATCATTACATGAATTTGTAAAGAAAAACATTAATTATCTTGTAAATATTTATTTTATTATTATAAAATCACGTTATTATTTTTAAGACCTACGTCTCTAAACATTTATTTCTAAAATACTGAAAAATTTAACGACCAAAAGGAATGTGGATATTGTACAATAACCGTTATGATTATGTAATAATTTTATTTTCTCACTTTTAGTTCAAGCTTTTGGCATTTTAATTTATAGAAAAAAATATATTTTTCTAAAGCACATGAACTGAGGTTAGGCATTAATTATCAGAGGTGTTGTTTTCAAAGGTGGAAACTATTGGTGATGCCTACATGGTGGTTTCTGGTTTGCCAATCAAAAATGGCAATGAGCATGCCAGAGAAATAGCTCGTTTGTCCCTTGCTTTGCTTGTTGCAGTAGGAAATTTTAAAATTCAACACCGGCCTGAGAGAAAGTTGAAGTTACGAATCGGAATTCATTCGGGTATGATATTTGATAATATAATATCCCAAATAATCACTACTGCATAAAAATATGTTGCATATTTCTCAAGTAATTCTTGTGTAATAATATCAATTCTAAAAAATCAACGTCATCTCTAAAGCTAATTCAACACTAACCCTTTGTGAGATTTGGTGTATTTATTGTATCATAATTATCTTAAGATGTTTATAAATCAAAATGTATTTCTGATTATGTGTGATTTGTGCGATTATACAGCTTATTAGAACACTAAGTATAATATATAATTTTAGAGATTTGTAACATTACCTAAACAGCTTAGTTTACCTTACAACAATGTAAAAATTCAACCCAGTAATACTCTAAAGAACAGCCACTTACCTGTGTTATTAGTTCAAGACAAATGTAATAATACTGTTTTTCTTTACCTCCAAGCTACCAGAAATTAAATACAAAATATGAAAAATTTAAAAACCTGTTTTTAATATTTTGTTTTTATATTTTACGTTTGTCATAAGGTCCTTGCGTGGCGGGAGTAGTCGGCCTTAAAATGCCTCGGTATTGTTTATTTGGTGATACTGTGAACACTGCGTCTAGAATGGAGTCTAACGGTGAAGGTAAGAAATGTGTTTTGAACATATAAGTTATGTAAAATAAAGGACAATGGTATAAGGTAAGACATTATTATATTGTTGACAACTTGAATAGGATTGTGTTATAAACAAGGCAAGAATGGACGGCATCGGCGAAGATAATGCATTGTTATATTGTTGACTACGTGGAAGAAATCTAGAGAAGTTAAGAAATATGTTAAATACGGATCAGTTATACAATATGACGGATAGGGGTAAAGGTAATGCAATATTGCAGGAATTCCCAAACTTTTTAGAATCGCAACCCACTATTCATGACCACAGCTTATGGCGACCCACTCAAATTTACTGGGCAAAAACATATGAAAGAATATAAAAAATACTATTTATTCATATTCACGTATTTCAATTACATTTAAAAATACTC
>NW_013679713.1:5742-7563 GCF_000517525.1 Limulus polyphemus
TGGGTCGCGACCCATAGTTTGGGAAACGCTGCAATATTGTATTGTTGATTGCTTAGATGGAATTGGTCGAAATACGGCAGATTAATTGTAAAAAAACTCTACAATTATGCTTTTTGTGGCATCTTCACCCTTCTATAAGTACTAAAGTGGGGAATTCCACCATTTTTTGTTTGTCAATCTGTGGGACTCGTAGAAAAGTATCTTTGTGCCAAATCCAATGTAACTTCGTCAAATAATAACTGAGTAATTGACCAGAAATGAAGGAATGGCGGTCGATTGAAAAGTTTTTGGAAGAAGAAGAAACAATAGGAAAACAGTATGTCTCTCTGCAGAGACATAAACATGAGATCACATTAAAACATATTACCATTTCATTTTATTTTCTTAGTAACTCCTTGTTAGTCCCAGAATCTATAGGTTATTATTTAGCTGCTTGAAAAGATCAAGGTAGAACTTTATTTATCATGAGCTTGATTGGTATGATTACTTGTACCTGGGTCGAGTGTGGTCTAGTGCTTAAAATATTTGACTGGGAATCCGAAGATCTATGGTTCAAGACGTAGTATTACCTAACACGCTTCTCCTTCTCGGTTGTGGGTGTGTTTATAAGAGTGACAACCAAAGAGTGACAAATGAAGTTAGTTCAGGCGGCGGACGCTGCTGAATGGTTGTATTTCCTCTGGTCAGCATTATGGATGGCTATGCTTAAACAAATCGGTTTTCTGACCTGCCGTTTAGTCCATTTTGTGCATAAGGTGTGATTCAGGTAAATAAACGTATGATAATTTGAGCAACTCATTGAATAAAGTAGTCAAAGTAGTTAAGAGAAAAAGCCTTAACTTCATTAGAAATGTATTTCCATACATATAAAATTTCAAGTATTGCACTTAACCTGCTATCTATGATTCAACTAATATGATTATTCTGGTCACCAGACCACTGTCTTTACCACACATAGCCTGTACGCCGTCCGTACATATTCCGACATATTTATTCCAATCAATACCTTTTGTTTTGACATAAGTATCAACAAAACTGCTTAATACAACAACAGCCTGGCAATGAAAGCCCGAGATAGATTGTTGAGATAGATGTGAAAGAAAAATTCCTGACAAAATTGTTTACTGCATTTATTATTAAGCTTTACAGACATGCCTTAAGAAACTTGAAAATATTTATCTAGAACTGAACATTATTTGTTAGACTGTCTTATTAGTGACAGGTGCGAAAAAGGCACATCAGAAATAATTTAATAACAGATATCTATATACAAAGAGCATTTATTTAACTAAGTGTATTCGAGCAATTTTTCTTTATCTATAGCTCTGAAGATACATGTGAGCCACGAGACCAAAAAAATTCTCGACATTTTTGGAAATTTTCGTCTATCTGTTCGAGGGGACATTGAACTAAAAGTAAGTAGTAATACGTAATTGTTTGTTACAAAGTTTTCCTTTTTTGTGTAATTTTTTACTATACAGACATTGTATAACCTCTAGCTTATCTTATCTTCGGTAAAATTCGCTGTAATATACATGTTATTTGGCAGTAGTAAGATTAAAATAATTTTAATGTAATAATTATTCGGTTAAAAGTGTCAAAAATGAGCATCATTGACTAGTATTTATTATTTTTGCTTCCTTATCACTATCACCGCTCTTTAACTACGCTAAACTGCTTAGTTAATTATGCTAAAACACTATATCAACAAATTATTAATTGTAAGATGTCTAGGTTTATTAATACCACAAAAGAAGTGGCGAATTCACTGATCGATGAGTAGTGTTACGTCTCCGTTTGTTAATTAACTTTCCGTAAATT
>NW_013679714.1:0-4951 GCF_000517525.1 Limulus polyphemus
GTCACGACAAAAAAAAATGCAACGTTAAAAGTTCCCCATGTGACGTCAATTTAGTGTCTATTAACTGACTGACAAACAATACACTACAAATGGTTAAAACAGGTAACCTCTCGAGGCCACCTTCGCCTCTTTCGGCGAAATTATAAGTACATGTGAATAGCGTGACCCAGTAATCTGGAATCGTTGTCGAAAGCTTCCGATCGAAGCCTGTCCCCGAGAAGTTGACGTGTTCTTGAAGTTCAATCTGTTATTTACCTTAATTGCTCCAGTCCACACAGCTGTATAAAGGGCACCAGTGTGCATCTTGGGGTTAGCGTCAGCCTGCAATGTCCAGGCATCTCCTACAGTGGGGATGAGGATGGGCCACAGGAAACCAGAGTTAGCACCGACCTTATGTTCCTTTCGAGGAGCGAAAAGGATTAACTTAATTATTTGCTTTATATGTATATATATTAATACATTTTATTTTTATCCGCGAAACAGATGTATTAAGTTGTAATTTTCACTGTCTCATATGAAACATTGCATTGTTTCATGTCTATTTCCACATGTGTGATATGCGAGTGGATATTATGTTCGTTAGAGTCCCTAACTTATTCAGTTTTAAGCTTCGTAAAAAATGTTAACATTTCCTACAAGTCTTGCTTCATTATTATTGTTTGTTTGTTTTAAATTATGCACAAAGCTACACAAGGGCTATCTGTGCTCTGCCCACCACGGGTATCGAAACCCGGTTTCTAGCGTTGTAAGTCCGCAGACATACCGCTGTGCCACTGGGGGGCGCTGCATTATTACTATTTACTTTTTTAAAGGACATCATCTGTGAGAAATGTTTTCAACTTGGGGTGTTTATGTCTTTTATATATATTTATTTTCTGAGAAATATCGGTTTTTAAATTACTTATACAACCCTGCGTGGGCCTGGCTTGACCTGGTGGTTAGGGCGATCGACTCGCAACCACAGGGTCGCGGGTTTGAATCCCCGTCACCGAACATGCTCGCTCTTTCAAACGAGGAGGCGTTGTAATGTGACGGTCAATCCCACTATTTGTTGGTAAAAGAGTAGGCCAAGAGTTGGACGTGGTTGATACTGACTAGCTGTCTTCTCTCCAGTCTATCACTGCTAAATTAGAGACGGCTAGCGCAGATAAACCTCATGTAGGTTTACGCAAATTCCAAACAAACCAAATAACCCGGTGCAGAACTAAACTACAAGTGATAGCCATGTCTTTCTAGCTAAGGATGTAACAAACGGCGGATTTAAATCAAGAAATACGTCTATACCAAGCTGTAATTAATCATAAATTAACTTGCCGACACTGGCAATTTAATTAATTATAGTCTCGTGTATCCTCATTAATGATTTCCATTGCGCTGTATTAATTAATTATCAAATAGCAGTCATGATTAATGTTTAGAAAAAAAAGCGACCTCTATGTAAGTGGCGTTTGTTAAAGCAACTACACAAATTACTATCAATTTCCTTAGAACATATGCAATAAGCTGTTTCTACCGTGTTCTGAATTATAATATGTTTGAGTATCTCTCACTTTGGAGCTAATAATTAATCCTATACGTAACAATAATAACGATTTATGATCTGTCGTGGATCGCTCGTTACACAGCGAGATATATAGGTTATATGAAGTTACATTACGTTAGTGTAATCTACCCTTTGTAAGGAATATGTCATCCGGTAAGTTTACGGACTTACATCGCTAAAATCTGGGGTTTCAATTTCCCGCGCATTTGGCCAATTGTCTGGATTTGTAATAAAAATAATTACTGTATATTATTTAATATATATATATATATATATTTACATTATTGGCCTAAATATAAGAATTTTGTTGAATGAGAGAAATTCCCTAGTGGGCAACTAATAAATAAATAAAGTTAACTGAGCCATAGATCACAGTACAAATATATCAAGTAGATTAGTCGATTACTGTGGGGTTGGTCGTGACCTGGTATTAGCGTGCTAGACCGTGAATCCGAGGATTCTTGCCACAAAATCACGCTCCTCAGTCTGGGACCGTGGATGCGTCATAAGTGTGACGGTAAAATACTTCTATTCGATTAGAGCAGCCCAAAATATGGCGGTTGGCGCTGCTAATAATTTCTCATCAGTCTAGTCTGTCAGTTCAAAATTAGTTTGGTTAGTTTTGAATTTCGCGCAAACCAACACCAGGCCTATCTGCGCTAGCCGTCCCTAATTTAGTAGTGAAAGACTAGAGGGAAGGCAGCTAGTCATCACAATCCACCGCCAACTCTTGGGCTACACAAAGCTACACGAGGCATATCTGCGCTAGCCGTCCCTAATTTAGTAGTGAAAGACTAGAGGGAAAGCAGCTAGTCATCACAATCCACCGCCAACATTTGGACTACTCTTTTACCAACGAATAGTGGGACTGACCGCACATTATAACGCCCTCACGGCTGAAATGGCTAGCATGTTTGGTGGGACGAGGATTCGAGCCCTCAGATTGCGAATCAAGCGCCCTAACCAACTAACCGGTCATGACGGACCCGAAAATTTGTTACCGCTAGTGCAGATAGATAACCTTTGTGTAACTTTAAGGGGATATCTGGAACTAAACTACTTGTTGATATTAATAGCATACAGCTAAACATATGTTTAAAACAAATATCCTCCAGAAATGTGTATTTTAATTAATTGTATACTCTTTCAGTTTCCGCCTCCCAGTGGCATAGCGGTATGTCTGCGGACTTACAACGCATGAAAGCGGGTTTTGATACCTGTGGTGGGCAGAGCACAGATAACACATTTTTTTTCAAACTTTCCGTTTTACTCAATGTTATCAATTTATGAGGATTTTAACAAAAATTATTTATTTTCTACTTTATAATATACCTTCATTAAACTTTTTTATGACATTTTATTACGTCACAGACGTGGTGTTATGTAATCTTTTTTTTAATTTAGTTTTTAGAAGAATGTGCATAAAACAAATGACTGGGTGTGACCTAGTGGTGTCAGGATTGTGAATCAGAGGTGGCTGAAATCACAAAGAAGCGTTCTGCACTTTGGGGCTATGAGCGCGCTATAAGAGTGATGGTCTAAGCCCGCTATTCGATTCAACAAAATGTACTCTAGTATTGTTGGTGGGTACTGTTGACTAGTGGTGGGTACTGTTGACTAGCTACCTTCCCTCTTGTCTGTTAACTCAGAATTAGGGACGGCTATGCGCAGATGGCGCAAAAATTATAAACAAATAAAGTTTAAAACTACATTGTTCTCCTCATTATAGATGTCAATATTTCCAAAGTTATATAAGCATTTCCCCTCCAGTGGCTCAAAGGTAAGTCTGAGGGTTTTGAAAACAAAAAAAAATCAATAAAAAATCGGGTTTCGATACCCACAGGGAGTAGAGTTCGGATAGCCCAATGTGTAGGTTTTTATTGAACAATAAACAAGTGTTATTTGGATATTCGAGGTTAACAACACTGGATTGAAAGTTCGTTATTAGTTCATGAAAACAAAAACTGTAAGTTTTGTTTGAAGTTAAGCACAAAGCTACACAATGGGCTGTTTATGCTCTGCCAACCACAGGTATCGAAATCAGGTTCTTAGCATTGTAAGTCTACAGACATACCGCTGTGCCACTGGGGGGGGGGGCAAACTTTAAGATGACATTTGATTGATTCAAATTCAGTATAAATCTATACTTTTAACGTAATATATTTAGATACACTATTGGTTTACTACAGTAAAGACAGAAACAAGAACAAGCTTATCTTATACCAGTGATGTCATAGTACATTAAAATGAAATGAGTGTGAATTTAAAAACAAAACTTTGCTTTTAAACCCTTTAAACTGATGTTTCTAAGCAATTCATTATACAGAGCAAAGTTTAATTAATAGTGTTTTTAATAAGCCTTAGTTTTTTTTTATTTCGGCAACAAATTATCCAAATTGAAGATAGTAATTAAAAACAAATACAACAAAATATTTGGAGGTTGGTAAATTACAATAATACGACCATATTAATAGTATCGCAAAAAGAAGCCAAAGATTAATTATTCCTTTCGTTATTTTGAAATAATATATATATTTTTTTAAAGTCCTTAATCTAGTTAATTTTGCCATTGGAAAGAGTTAGAAATGGATAGTAGTAGAGAATCAAGATTAAACCTTTGAAATTTTTATAACACTTCTCAAATTAATATTTCAAGGCGAAAGAGGGCAAACTCAGAAAAGGTCAAACTTTGTGCACGAAAGACAAATGCTTAAGCCTTGTGATCTGTGGTGTGAATAAAAATTTTTATTAATATTTCTAAAAATAGTAAATGTTTCGTCAAAGAAATAGTGTAAAAACAGTAAAAGTTTCGTCAAAGAAATAGTGTAGAAACAGTAAACGTTTCGTCAAAGAAATATTGTAAAAATACTAAACGTTTCGTCAAAGAAATATTGTAAAAACAGTAAACGTTTCGTCAAAGAAATATTGTAAAAATAGTAAACGTTTCGTCAAAGAAATAATGTAAAAATACTAAACGTTTCGTAAAAGAAATAGTGTAAAAACACTAAACGTTTTGTCAAAGAAATAGTGTAAAAACACTAAACGTTTTGTAAAAGAAATAGTGTAAAAATAATAAACGTTTCGTCAAAGAAATAGTGTAAAAAGTGTAAACTTCTGTGAAATAAATGGCGTAAGAAAATTAAAACATGGCTGGTCGAGAACACTTCAAAAACAATAATATTTTTTATGATATTCATATTTCTATTTACTACGCTGTGAATTCTATTCTTTTGCTGGTTTAGTTAGTTTCACAATGAGTTTGAACGTGATGGTAAAGAAATAAGCATTAAACTTAACAGTTGAAATACACTTTATTCAGAATTGCTTATGAAACATTTCCTTCACTTGTTATTCATTGTAGCAAAATATATATATATATATATATATGTAAATGCCAAAAAAAAATAG
>NW_013679714.1:5598-7233 GCF_000517525.1 Limulus polyphemus
CATTAGTTTATGTAAAATCATCTTTGTTGGGTCAGTGGTAATGTTACGAAATTACAACTCTAAAACCCACGGCTCAAATACTCGTAACATAACGCAGATACTCTGCTATTTCCTTGGAATTAAACATATATATATTTAAAAGTTTCACGATGTCCTAATTCTGATTTTGCTTTAACTTTGGCAAACGAATATCGTCCATGTGGTGACCATTTAAAATTCGGGAAAGTTTTTTTCATTACAAACTGTTTTCTTGACTTTTGTTCATCAGGCTGTTAAAACTAAGGATCTTCCATTTCTTGACTTTTGTTCATCAGACTGTTAAAACTAAGGATCTTCCAGTTCTTTACTTTTGTTCATCAGGCTGTTAAATCTAAGGGTCTTCCAGTTCTTGACTTTTGTTCATCAGGCTGTTAAATCTAAGGATCTTCCAGTTCTTCGCTTTTGTTCACATGTTTTTCATCTGGCTGTTTGCTATTCAAAAAAATATATGTTTGTATTATCTGTTTTCTCGATATATTTTTCATGATTTTTCTCAGTATCTCAACTTTTATGACGTCTGGTCACAGTTGCTTGTGCATGAACAGACGTATTTGTATGGTTCAGTTTGATGATTTATTTTTTTTCACCAATAATAGGAAAAGAAAAGCTGAAAATAAAGAGCGAAAAACATCGATGTTTAGATCAGAACATATATATAAAAGCTGTTAAGATGTAGCAGACAAATTCAATCATATTAAACGCGTACAGTATTTTCTTTTAAGTTTAACCTTTAATTTTAGCTTAAATGTCAAACAAGCATTAAATTTTCAGTGTAGTAATCAAATAAACACCTATCGTGAACACCGACGTACCGACTTCCCAATTTACTAAATGTAGTGGCACTTTGATCATTTAAGATTCTGTGTATTCCTTGTATTATTTATCCTGGTCTCTTTGAATAATTTGAAATAATAGAGGAGAGAAAAAAATCCCTTGATCAATAAAATAACTTCGGAAGTTTGTGAGTTATTTCACAAGGATTAAGAAAAGTGACACGAAATAAAATGAACCTATATTTTTCTTACCCGTATACTAAACAATGGAGAGGTGGCATAAGATACAATTTTCCTGATAAATGTTAACCTGAACTAAGGAATCCTACTGGTTTGGCAACTATATAACATTTACAAATATTTTTCATGAATATATTTCATTAATTTTAATGATCACTTACTTACTCTCCACAAGTATTGATTTAGTATTGATCAATTAAGTATCTAGTGACAAGTGGAAGATACGAAATGAGGAAATGTGTAATAGTATTTCAACAACACTATGTCCATCATATCCATTGCTTGCTTGTGAACTCTGTATTCAGCGAAAAGCTTCATTGGCAATGGTTTGTTTGTTTTTGAATTTCGCGCAAAGCTACACAAGGGCTATCTGTGCTAGCCATCCCTAATTTAGCAGTGTAAGACTAGAGGGAAGACAGCTAGTCATCACCACCCACCGCCAACTCTTGGGCTACTCTTTTACCAACGAATAGTGGGATTGACCGTCACATTATAACGCCCCACGGCTGAAACGGCGAGCATGTTTGGTGTGACAGGGATTCGAACCCGCGATCCTCAGATTGCGAGTCGAGTGCCTATCTGC
>NW_013679715.1:0-1919 GCF_000517525.1 Limulus polyphemus
GCTCAACTTTTAACCACTTAATGTGTTGTGATTAATAGTGGACTTCAGGAATTACACTGAGACACTAAGCATGTTGTTTACGTGGTTAGTAGTTCCAAGAGATAGAGTGAATGTTCGTGAATTCTCTACCAAAAAGAAATATTCCAGTTATTTCTATCAACACTAATGTTCCACGACACACTGAAGATTTTTGAATACAACACATTGATACATATTTAGGTCAAGAATTTTACAGTTGACTACATACTTACAATAGTAATTCTTTATTAAAACCAAAAAAATATATACGTATTTAACACATTCTAGAATCTATTTTATTTTTGTTGTTTTTTGACAAATTTGGGTCAAATTAAGTAAGTTTATTATAAAGTTTTATGGATATGATCAATTTGTTTTTGGTTTAAAGTTGAGTTTCAAGTAAATAATGAACGTGTTACAGAAGTAATACATTACCAGTAGTTTGCCGAGAGCTGAAATGCACAATAATGTTGTCTTTGTCTTTTAACTTATCTTAATTACTATATGAATATTTTAACTTTTTGAGATATGAAGTTTTCATAACCATATCTTCAAACTTCTCTAAGTTTTCAATTATTGCACCTTGAAGTTTTCTTCTTTTCTAAATTCTCCCTTTTCAATTTAAAAGAAAATAAATTATTCTTCATTTACTAAAAACATTTATTACACATTTATTAGTGGAATGTTTGTCTTTCTTGTGTTGAATGATCTTATCGTAACTTATGGGTAATTAAGTGATTAAGATCACATGCATCCCTTGTAATGTGTGTTTGTTATTTCTTTAAACTTTTACTATTGATCAATAATGTTTTGTACCTGTAACATAATGAACTATTAACAAACTGATGTTATTGTGTTTTTTGGCTCCCAAACTTCTGTGCATTTTGAGGCATCATATCTGTTAACTATAAAGGTAAGGTATTCTGATTCATTGGTGTAACTTTTTTTACTGTTTAGGAGAGAAAACTGTAGTTTATTGAGTTTTGTTGTATGGAAGTATTTCATAGTTACTTGTTAATAGGGATTGTAGTGTAACAAGCAGCATTATTTGTAATTTAGTGTGGTAAATACTACAGTACTGAATTAGTACTGACATGTAGGCTCCATAATCTAATCTATAAACCTTATTATCTGTTGTAGACTCCAATATCAGATGTATAGACCCTATTATCTGTTGTAGACTCCAATATCAGATGTATAGACTCTGTTATCTGTTGTATAAACTTCATTATCAGATGTATAGACCCTATTATCTGTTGTAGACTCCATTATCAGATGTATAAACTCTATTATCTGTTGTAGACTCCAATATTAGATATATAGACTCTATTATCTGTTGTAGACTCCATTATCAGATATATAGACTATTATCTGTTGTAGACTCCGTTATCAGATGTATAGACCCTATTATCTGTTGTAGACTCCATTATCAGATGTATAGACTCTATTATCTGTTGTAGACTCCATTATCAGATGTATAGACTCTATTATCTGTTGTAGACTCCAATATCAGATATATAGACCCTATTATCTGTTGTAGACTCCGTTATCAGATGTATAGACTCTATTATCTGTTGTAGACTCCAATATCAGATGTATAGACTCTATTATCTGTTGTAGACTCCATTATCAGATGTATAGACTCTATTATCTGTTGTAGACTCCGTTATCAGATGTATAGACCCTATTATCTGTTGTAGACTCCAATATTAGATATATAGACTCTGTTATCTGTTGTGGACTCCATTATCAGATGTATAGATTCTATTATCTGTTGTAGACTCCATTATCAGATGTATAGACCCTATTATCTGTTGTAGACTCCATTATCAGATGTATAGACCCTATTATCTGTTGTAGACTCCATTATCAGATGTATAGACTTTGTTATCTGTTGTATA
>NW_013679715.1:2887-7554 GCF_000517525.1 Limulus polyphemus
CCTATTATCTGTTGTAGACTCTAATATCAGATGTATAGACCCTATTATCTGTTGTAGACTCTAATATCAGATGTATAGACCCTATTATCTGTTGTAGACTCCATTATCAGATGTATAGACCCTATTATCTGTTGTAGACTCCATTATCAGATGTATAGACCCTATTATCTGTTGTAGACTCCAATATCAGATGTACAGACCCTATTATCTGTTGTAGACTCCAATATCAGATGTACAGACTCTGTTATCTGTTGTATAAACTTCATTATATGTCAGTATTTCTCAACCACCAGTACATCACAAACACCTTGCTGTTCCATATAATTTCAGTGTATTTTAGTGACACTCAGTAAAAGTTTCTTCTCCAAGTAGCATGGAAAGTAATTAAAATTGTTTTCTCATATCGACATTTAAATAATTCCACGTTAAAGGTGTATCAGCTGTTCATATAATATACAAAATTTTCATAAGGCTTACATTTGGTAGAAATGTTGGTATAACTTTAAAAGATATACAGTTATGGAAGCTATATTACTTTAGTATAAATGTGAACCAATAAAGGTTAGATTTTTATCGTAAGATATGGCAGTATTATAATATTTAATTGTTTTAGACTCCTGCTGATTAACTTATATTTATTTTTTCAGCTGAAAATCCTTTCCTAGATGTACCAAGATTAGGTACGTTCTGTTATTAATGTTATAATATTTCTCCAATCTCTTACGTTTTTCGACATCTTCCGGGTGTTTGTTTTAGAAAATCCACGTTAAAAAGTGTTTGATGTGTTTTGAAACAGTGTTATTCTGTGAGAAATCCTACGTCACTAGCTATGTTTTCATAAATTAATGTATTTTTTGTATTTTATTATTTTGTATCCAGCTCTCTTATTTGTTTGTTTCTTCTTATCACATGAAAGAAAAGTTGGAGTCGCTATTAAATGTGTTGATAACAGGAGTGATGGTATGAAAGCTTATTGAGCAGGTAGAACAAAAAGAAGTAATAAAGGAAAACCAAACAGGATTTTGGATAGGGTATGCCAGTACAAATAAATATTTCTTTTAGATCTTCTAATGAAAAAAATAAAGGCCAAAAAACAGTTGTTTGCATTTTTTGAGACACTAAATGTGCCTTTTAATATTGTGTGTAAAAAGAAAAAAGTGTTAGAAATGTTAAAGTTAGAGAAATTATACATTTATTTTAATTTTTATAAAGAAACTAAAGCATTTTAATGATGAGAGGAGTCAGCCAAGGATGCCCTATTCTCCTAGGCCTATTCTTCGTTTCTGTAAGTAACTTACAAAATGAATGGACAGTAAAATATTTTGTGGAAAGTGTGATAGCTGAGAGAAAAACAACATCTGCCTAAGATATTTGGATGACATCTTAATGGTAGCAGATTATCTGGAGAAAAGATAATACTTGAAAAATTTATGGAGAAGAATAAACTCACTTTAAATTTAGGTAAATTAAAAATATTGGTTCGTATAAATGGGAGAAGAACAGTGAAGAATGAAAAATGAGAATACAAAGGCCAGCTGATGGAGAATGTGGTCTACAAAATATGGGATATTAAATTAACAAGAGATACAATACAAAGTAACAGATAAAGTATTTTGAGGTATAAATTATAATGAGCGGTAAATGTGGGATGAAAGAACTATAATGTGGACACGTATAAAAAGGTGCACTTGTTTGAAAGTCTGGCAAATTATATCATTAACTGTGGAGGAGAAAGAAAGAAAGAACAAATGTCGACACAATATATACACGATGGACGTTGGGCTCAGATAGAAACATGTTGGTAACTTGTACACTGAAGAAAAGTTGTGAACATATTTTGGATATATTGACGATGAACTGTGGGTAAAACGTTGCTTGGAAGTAATTGAAAAAAGAAAAGGAAAGAATAAAAGATTGGGGGGGATGAAGAGAACAATGGAAATGCTTTAATATGTGAAATAATAGTTCAAAGGGGAACAAGTTAAAAAGATAGAAAACAAAAGCTTAAGGAGTGGATAATAAAGAAATTGAGGTAAATCTGGAAATTTATCAAAACTCGTATAGTGAGTATTAAAAGATATAAAATAAGAAGTAAGAAAGAATGGAAGGTTATATAAAACCAAAAGAAGATTGTAAAAATATTCAGTTATGGCAAGAATAAGGTGTGGTAATGGTCGAAAAGGGATAAAGGAGGGAAAAGAGAAAACATAGAATTTTTAAAGGAATTAAAGAAAAGTATCCACATTAAGCCTAAAGGATAGAAAATTGGAGGATGTTTGGATATGGAGAATATTGTAGAATAACTGTGTGGTGGATTTGTAAAGAAATTCAAGATATTTGGACATAGTTGATAAGAGATTATGAACTTTTGCAAATAACTTAAAGATTTTATGTTCAAAGTTGTATACTTAATTAATCTAATTGTAAAATATACTGTAAAGGGTAACACACATCTGGTAGCCTAAGGAATATGTAACATTGAATTGATATTTGTTCAAATAATAAGAGGTAGTTTACAGAAACAGTTTGAGATCATCTGAAGAAAGCTAACTCTCTTCATTACTTCTTACTCACAGGCCGTGATGGGAACAGCAGTGCTCGGAGCAGTATAAGTGAAGACTCTGATATCAGTGCATCATCCACACGTACTTATATACATGAAAACTCCACTCTTGTTGTTGAAACTAATGAGAATGGTGTGATTAAGTGAGTACCATATTAAGATGTTTTGTACTACACGTACTTACATACATCAAAACTCCACTCTTGTTGTTTAAACTAACAAGAATGGTGTGATTAAGTACCATATTAAGATGTTTAGTACCACACATACTTACATACATGAAAACTCCACTCTTGTTGTTGAAACTAACAAGAATGGTGTGATTAAGTGAGTACCATATTAAGATGTTTAGTACCACACATACTTACGTACATGAAAACTCCACTCTTGTTGTTGAAACTAACAAGAATGGAGTGATTAAGTACCATATTAAGATGTTTAGTAATTGTTCTTAATAATGCTAAACCCATTTGATAAAATATGCAGCTTAAAAACATAGAGGTCTGTTATATTCTTAAAAACATCCAAAAATATTTTGAATACAATTGTGTCTAATTGATATGTTAGAAGTAAATCTCCCAACTGTTATTTATTTCATATTGCAATAACGTAAAAAAAGATAAGAATTTATTTAATGAAATATTTTCACACACTTAAAAGAAATTTAGATTTTTATGACCTAGCTTTATTTTCAGAGCATGAAATTCAAACAGAAACAGTAAATAAATATAATGTATATAATTAATGAACTGTCTTGTTCTAACTGTTGTTATGGTGTAAAAGACTTGCTTGAAGCATGATTATAATAAATTATATTTGTCATCAGATAATAATAGAAGACTTACAAGTATTTTCAAACACTAAATATTTTGTTTGGTCCCTCAGTGTTTTTCATAAAGGACTGAATAAAGAATGTAGTTATATAAAATATATTAGATGTTATACTATTATCTTACCGTATCTATAGCTGTAGTTTTATAAAATACATTAGGTGTTATATAGATACGGTAAGATAATAGTAGCTGTCGTTTCATAAAATATATTAGATGTTATACTATTATCTTACCGTATCTATAGCTGTAGTTTTATAAAATACATTAGGTGTTATACTATTATCTTACCGTATCTATAGCTGTCGTTTCATAAAATATATTAGATGTTATATTATTATCTTATCGTATCTATAGCTGTAGATTTATAAAACACATTAGATGTTATACTATTATCTTACCGTATCTATAGCTATATAAAACACATTAGATGTTATACTATTATCTTACCGTATCTATAGCTATAGTTTTATCATTGTTGCATTAAGAATACTGAAGATGAGCAAAGATTTATATTTCTAGGTTAATAAATATTTAATTATCCTCACTAAAGTATAATAATATTTTATTTAGTAGAAATATGTATACTTCACATTTATTCATTAATCTATTTTCAACATTTTTATCATTTCAGTTGTAAACATTTAATTTTATGAAGTATAGTGCTGGGATGAGTAAAATAATTGATTCACAGCTAGTAATTCACTATATATATATATAGTTTGTTTTGTTTTTTACAGGCATTATATAATTCCAGGATCTCTTGCTAATCGTAGCAAATGGAGAAAGAGAGGCATAAAACTACATATATATAATGACCACATATTTGTTGCCAAGCATCTATCTGGGTGTGTATTGTTACATACATTGTTATACAACTTTCTGTCTGTGTGTATTGTTATATAACATTGTTTTACAACTTTCTGTCTGGGTGTGTATTGTTATATAACATTGTTATACAACTTTCTGTCTGTGTGTATTGTTATATAACATTGTTATACAACTTTCTGTCTGGGTGTGTATTGTTATATAACATTGTTATAGAACTTTCTGTCTGGGTGTATTGTTATATAACATTGTTTTACAACTTTCTGTCTGGGTGTGTATTGTTATATAATGCTGTTGTACAACTTTCTGTCTGGGTGTGTATTGTTATATAACATTGTTGTACAACTTTCTGTCTGGGTGTGTATTGTTATATAACATTGTTTTATAACTTTCTGTCTGAGTGTATTGTTATATAACATTGTTTTATAACTTTCTGTCTGAGTGTA
>NW_013679716.1:0-4995 GCF_000517525.1 Limulus polyphemus
GAACTTCATAGCTTCTACATGATCCAGGGCAAGAGAAATAGCATATAACTCGACAGTGAACACAGAAACTGTAGAGGGGATCCTGCGAGCAACTACCGAGCCACAACACACCATGGCAGAACCTACCGAGTCACCCGATTTCGAACCATCAGTATAAACAGGAATAGTTTGTTTGTTTGTTACGGAATTCGCGCAAAGCACCACGAGAGCTATCTCCACTAGCCGTCCCTAATTTAGCAGTATAAGAGTAGAGGGAAGGCAGTTAGTCATCACCACCCACCGCCAACTCTTGTCCTACTCTTTTACCAACGAATAGTAGGATTAACCGTCACATTATAACACCCCCACGGATGAAAGGATAAGCATGTTTGGTCTGACGTGGGTTCGAACCCGCAACACACAGATTGCGAGTCGAGCGCCCTAACCACCGGACCATGCCGGGCGGACAGGAGTAGAAGAACGGTTTGACAAATGGATGGCAAAGATAAGACGGTACTTCCAATCGGGAATATCCGCCTTCCTCAGATTACTCAAGGAAAGATCACAGGAAGGGATGGTAATAAGCCACGGTGGAATGGGCTGATCACTGGGGACAGCAACGTCATCCAATTTAGCCAGTTGCGGCTGAATATGAAGGCCAAAGGTAGGAATGGCAGAACATTTATTCTGAATAAGCACATCCTACCGAGGACAAATGACACAGTCACCAGGTGGAATGCTGTGGCAAGGATCGAAGCTTGGTAGCATATTGTAGAGAAAGTTGGTCCTTCTAGAAACACGACCGTCTACAGTACCATGTACAGAACGACCATCTACAGTACCATGTACAGAACGACCATCTACAGTACCATGTACAGAACGACCATCTACAGTACCATGTACAGAACGACCATCTACAGTACGATGCACAGAACGACCATCTACAGTACGATGCACAGAACGACCATCTACAGTACGATGCACAGAACGACCATCTACAGTACGATGCACAGAATAGTATTCTATATAATACCATGTACAGAACGACCATCTACAGTACCGTGTACAGAACGACCATCTACAGTACGATGTACAGAATAGTCTTCTACGTTGGGTTAAGTAATCATTTTCTCTCCGCTTATATTTCTTGTTATTCGAGTTTCATTATATTCTTCATCTTTTTCTACTTAAACAAGAACACATTTTAAAGTTTATATTTTAGGTCTTCTCAAAATGAGAAATGTTTAGTCTTAATTAAGAACTGATGTGTCCGAGCTCATACGGGATAACGGGTCGATCATACTCTTTACTGACCATATTTCCAAAGGAGGGGTTGTTGTCATCCCCTTTTAGTGACCTTGTCTCTCCACAAACTTGGATTGTACTGATCCCCCCCTTTTAGTGACCTTGTCTCTTCACAAACTTGGATTGTACTGATCCCCCCCTTTTAGTGACCTTGTCTCTTCACAAACTTGGATTGTACTGATCCCCCCTTTTAGTGACCTTGTCTCTTCACAAACTTGGATTGTACTGATCCCCCCCTTTTAGTGACCTTGTCTCTTCACAAACTTGGATTGTACTGATCCCCCCTTTTAGTGACCTTATGATTCTTTAGTGATTCTTTTTCTTTTTTAGTGATTCTAAGTTTCTTTTTGCGTATTTCAAATCATTTGTCATGTTTCTGTCAGGTATTTGTCCACGTTGCTACTTGTTTCAAATTGATGTCGTTTTATTTTATACAACATCATAATGGAACCTATTTTACAGGAGATGAAACTACAGTAGTATGCAACATAATTAATTACTCCTCAGTCAACAAAGACAGTCTATAGTGGCCTTTACATCACGTAGAATTAATAACAAACTAATTAAGTTGCCGATAGAATCTCATTATTATATAATCTTTAGAATACTGAGTTGGTACATCTGCTCCAAGTTGTTGGTAAGAAATGAAACCTGAAGAGGTTTTTTAACTTGAATAATCAAAGATGAATAAATTTGCCAGGAGTAAAAACTAAGGTGGTAAATTATAGTTAGATGAGTGGTGATTTAATTACCATTAAAAAAAACTCGTCAAGGAAATCAGTGTAACATTTCCAAAGTTAGGAAACTAATCTCTAAAAAGGACTATATATATCTGCCAGGTGGGTCACCTTGACCTCATTATTCCTGATGAAACCCAAATGATCTACGTTCGTTTCCTTTTGCACTCAGTACCATTCACAGAAAAAGTGGCAGGCCTGTCGCCGTCCTTGAAGACAAAGATGTTTAAAACCTGAAGTTAATGAAATACGACAAAAACCACAGGTTTCAATATAGTTGATTCCCCCGGCTAGTCGTCATCCACACCACAAACAATACAGTTGATTCCCCCGGCTTAGCCGTCATCCACACCACAAACAATACAGTTGATTCCCCCGGCTTAGCCGTCATCCACACCACAAACAATACAGTTGATTCCCCCGGCTTAGTCGTCATCCACACCACAAACAATACAGTTGATTCCCCCGGCTTAGTCGTCATCCACACCACAAACAATACAGTTGATTCCCCCGGCTTAGTCGTCATCCACACCACAAACAATACAGTTGATTCCCCCGGCTTAGTCGTCATCCACACCACAAACAAATAAATCAAACAATACAGTTAATGTCATCTGTTTACGCCACACGAAGCTGGTGTGGCGGGTATGCAAAAGGCAAGCGTCATCTGTTTACGCCACACGAAGCTGGTGTGGCGGGTATACAAAAGGCAAGCGTCATCTGTTTACGCCACACGAACCTGGTGTGGCGGGTATATAACAGGTAAGCGTCATCTGTTTACACTACACGAACCTGGTGTGGCGGGTATATAAAATGTAGAGGATTAAAACCTATTCAGCTTTATTGATGTAAATATATATATGTATCTCCAAGGTTTTTAATTTTTATCCTTCCTATATACTCGAGAGATTGCAACCTGACTACGTGGCCTTTTGTCTGAACTGAATCAACAATACATCAGATTCAACTAAAAATATCTTATGTTCTACTCGACTGCAGGTCACGCTTATAGAGTTAATTGAGCTGTCGAAAATATTAGTTTTTATACAAAGTTTCCAAAAGATTCGAGCTTACTGCATCTACACACACACACACACACACTTGGCTATTTAAATGTGCATCTATATACACACTTGGCTATTTAGATGTGCATCTATATACACACTTGGCTATTTAGATGTGTATCTATATACACACTTGGCTATTTAGATGTGTATCTATATACACACTTGGCTATTTAGATGTGTATCTATATACACACTTGGCTATTTAGATGTGTATCTATATACACACTTGGTTATTTAGATGTTGATTTATATACAATTAGTTTATTACACTTCGATAACGTATAGTAGCAGCAGAAACCTTTCTGTACACAAATTTAGATGGTGTTAATACTATAAAGAAAGCAAGACTTCTGATTGGTCAATCAATGCTTTCAAACTCCTACTGATTCTTAATGCCTTACACCTGGTGTCGAGTCTATAAATACCTTACACCTTATATACACTCGTAATGCTTTACAAGTTTTATCGAATCGATAAATGTCTAGTTAATCAATATTTTATGACTTCTGTAACTACGACAGGAACGAACGTTTAACACAATAAGTATGGAATTATGAATCTGTCTTCAATCTCGAAGATAATAAATCAATTATTGTATGAAGAAAGAAACTGTGAGACTGGGAACAGTAAAGATGTTTCAGGAGTTCAACATTTCACCAGTATTCCCAAACATATATAGATCCCAATTCTATTTTTTTCTTAAATGTAAGTATCAGGATAAATAGGAAACTCCTCAAAAATCATGTCAAACTAATTTTCAAAATCACCGATTTTTATTCCCGCGTGGATAAATGTTTAAACACTAGAATTCTGGTTTCGATACCCGTCGTGGGCCCAATATAGATTGCCCGTTGTGTAGCTTTGGGCTTAACTACAAACACTGAGGAAAAAATATTTATTTAAAACTGGTTATCTTGTCAAATAACGTAGAAAACAACAACACCAAATTGTCCTTTCGTAGATAAACAAGGTTAGCCAGGTTTAGAGAAAACTGGTGCATATAGGAAATAACACGTGTATGTCGGAAAACTTGTATACGACAAACTAGAAGAAGTTTAACATTCGGAAAAAATAAACAGAAGTGTTCAAAATAATAAAAAATTCTCGCTAAACTAAACACACGATTCATCGGTGAAAAAAGACATTGGCACAACCTACGAGCATTTAATATCCTTGAATTCAATGAAAGAATAAAACATTGTTTTAAAGTATTAAATAAAGACGAAGGACACGAGGGAAGTGTTAACAGATGGTGTGAAACCATTGAAGTTTATAATCAATATGTAAATGTGATCAAGTGGTTTTTATGAAATGTATACACGTCTTAACAGTTACAAAATCATGACGTCATGTTGACTGTTCTCAGACTCAGCTTTATGTAGTAAATCAATGGTAAACATGTATTTTGACACTGGGGCAGTATTATTTTTAAATGTTTATTGTGTACTGTTGAACGTTTCTTTTTCTTGTATTTAAAGTTTACAGAAATGTATGAACTTTAAAACATCTGTAACTACTAATATATTCTTTATTAATCAAACCAGTCGCCAGACTCCCGTAGTACCAGATCAACTAACAAGTCGCTAGACTCCTGCACCACCAGATCGTACCCTGTAACACCTGTAACTACTAATATATTCTTTATTAATCAACAAGTCGCTAGACTCCCGTAGTACCAGATCAATCAACCAGTCGCTAGACTCCTGTACCACCCCGTAGTACCAGATCAATCAACCAGTCGCTAGACTCCTGTACCACCAGATAATACTCTGTAACTACTAATATATTCTTTATTAATCAACAAGTCGCTAGACTCCCGTAGTACCAGATCAATCAACCAGTCGCTAGACTCCTGTACCACCCCGTAGTACCAGATCAATCAACCAGTCGCTAGACTCCTGTACCAC
>NW_013679716.1:5969-7560 GCF_000517525.1 Limulus polyphemus
CACCAGATAATACTCTGTAACTACTAATATATTCTTTATTAATCAACAAGTCGCTAGACTCCTGTACCACCAGATCAATCAACAAGTCGCTAGACTCCTGTAGTACCAGATAATACCCTGTAACACCTGTAACTACTAATATATTCTTTATTAATCAATAAGTCGCTAGACTCCTGCACTACCAGACAATACCCTGTAACACCTGTAACTACTAATAAATTCTTTATTAATTAACAAGTCGCTAGACTCCTGTACCACCAGATAATACTCTGTAACTACTAATATATTCTTTATTAATCAATAAGTCGCTAGACTCCTGCACTACCAGACAATACCTTGTAACACCTATCTTTGTAAAGACACGGTAATGTTCATCACCTGTTAATTCAATAAGTGTTTTACTTTGTACTCTGTTTGTTCTACTTCTCGAGATAACTTATATTGTACTTTGAGACTTGTTTGTTCCTTATGTATTTCCCTAATGAGTCGTAGTTTGTCAAGGACCTACTTTTTTCAGTGTGAGTGCTGCACGTGATGACTTGTACCGAACTGACGAGACTAATTACAGAAGGCAGTAAAGTCATCACGTGCAGCACCCATAGGTCCTGGACTCTGTACAACACGAGGTGTTTTTTTTTTGCACTTATTATTATTAATCTTATTTTTTTTTTCCATATAACAGTTATAGAGCGTGCACTGTCACGAAATATAGAGCGTGCATTGTCACGTTACTGAAAGTCACCTACTACTGAGAGAAGCCACGATCTACAGCTTGTGAAAACATGATTAATAACTAAGTGTATTGTTACAATTCGGCACCTCCGAGAAGCTAAAGCAATTATTGGGGATCTCATCACTGGAAGCGCTGCGAACGGAGAAAGTGTGACGTCAGCAGGTCATAGGGTAACTGTCACGACTAGAATAGTTTAATATTGGAGAATGTCAGCTTATTGACCTATGACTTAGTTTTTCTATTGTTGGGAGACAAAAGAAGAATGATGAAAAGAACGTCAAAATCAGTAGGGTAAAATCCGTGACCGTTAGAAATCTCACCGCTTTATGTTAAGTTCCTAATCGTGACAGTTTTAATAAATAGTAAATAGCTTCATTACCTCACGGAAGTTCAGTAGAAAATGTTCGTTTCTTAGTGAATAATTGTAATCACTTGCGTGACTCAAACTAGGATCGAAAATACACAGCAATAGGTTTCAGGAAGTATAAATAAAAACAGTGACTACAGCAGTGAAATCAATAGAAGCACAGTTTATCTACAGTAAGTGGACACTATAGATTAGTAGGTTTAAAGTTGGTCTCTTTAGATAAGGAAGGCAGATACTAATTCTCTATACAGCTGTCAAACTGACATACCTTCTAGAAACGTCCATTAGATATCTCATCAATATATCCCACTGCATCAGATTATATCAGAAATCTTTCATATCAGGAAAGGAGAAAGTTTGATATTCGGGATGGAAGTTAGGGTAAACAAAGTGTGTGTGTGTGTGTGTGTGTGTGTGTGTGTGTGTGTGTGTGTGTGTGTGTGTGTGTGTGTGTGTGTGTGTGTGTGTGTGTGTGTGTGTGTGTGTGTGTG
>NW_013679717.1:0-2179 GCF_000517525.1 Limulus polyphemus
TATTGTACAATAACAAAAAATATGGCATGACACATAGGTGTAAAATGTGCTTTTTTATGTCACAGACTACACTGGAAATGTCTTTGTTTTGTTTAAGGTTGTGTGCCACTTAATAAATTACAAAAGTATTGTGAAATGTATATTTTTTCACCATTTGTAGAAATATTGCTTTTTTTTCGTTAAGTGATTGATCAAAAATTTTGCAACAACCTAAAGCTATTACATCACTCAATGTGTAAACGTACTTTATGCTGATGTGACTAGTTTCAATACTTTGTGAACACAAATTTCGACCCATCAGAAATCCAATACAGACATTCTTTTATTAATAGAGATCTCTAGTTTTAGAAACAAGTTATTTTAAGGATATGTAACTCAAGTTTTGATTAGGTCAGGTAGTTCTGGGTTTTCGTCTCTGGAATGCATTACTCAGTTATAATGAAACAGGTTAAGATTGATCAAAATAACCATTATGTTCAATGGTGATGATTTTAATCCAAAGTAAGTAACTTCTCTAGTTTTAATTAAAACCAAAATTATTCCATGAAATGTATGATCGGTACCCATATGTTTAGATAAAAACAATGACTCGTATAAAAAACCAAACAGCCAGGTCGTTTACAGCTAATAGATTTGATTGCAGGCCTATCACCACTTCTTAGTTCACACCTTGCGTAATGAAAATAAATAAATAAATAAACATCTGAAATTTTTACTTGAATTGTTCTTCAGAAACTTGCATAAATAGAACTGAAAGTTAAAGTATAAAATCCTGAAGTTTGATCGAAAAACCATTTCTTTACCCTATAAATGAAGTTCTAAAAAAATACTTATCTGTAAAATGCATGAACAATATAAAAGCCCACATGATAAACATAAGTTACGGATCACCTAGAAATAGACTAGTACAGGCTATACTTGTGAAACTTTCTGGGATATACCATTTATAGTGAATATCTGGTATCACAACTTTCAACTCACTACCATAAAGAGACTATTACAAACTAAGCATATGAAACTTTTTGAAATCTGATTTTTATGGGCAAAAACATTGTTAAGTACTTCATCTATTTGTACAGTTACAAAAAACATCAACACTCCCTTGCACATTACCGTGTTTATGCTACGTAAATCAAAATCCGCGCTTAAACCAATAAACCATACTCTAAAGGTTTTAACGTTTCTGAGTAGCGAAAAACTATCCTTTAAAATAACTAAAAACAAACAACAAATGAAGCAATTACTTCAAAACTTAATTCAAAAACAATAATATCAAAGTTGAAAATATTGAACACTGAAAACAGCCAAATTCATTGCAATGTATACTTTTGTTTGTTAGAGAGATTACTGTAAAAATCCTGAAAATATTCGTTTCTACTTTTACATTTTTAGTAAAAAAATTAGGCGTGTAAATTTTTTTAAGCATTGTGTTACATGATAAAGTTAAAGAATTTCTTAATCTTACTGCCCCCCAGTGGCACAGCGGTATGTCTGTGGACTTACAACGCTAGAATCCGGGTTTCGATGCCAGTGGTGGGCAGAGCACAGATAACCCATTGTGAAACTTTGTGCTTAACTTCAAAACAAACAAACAATCAATCTTACTGGAATATTCATTTAAAAATGTCCACTTTAAGACTCCAATATACTTCATAAAGTTGTAATCTGTGAGTGAAGAATCCATACTTCTGTACGAGGTAGCTAATTGTTGAAGAAGGCTTCAGAAACTAGTGTCGTTTATACTTTTAATGCAACTTTACTGTCATCATAAGGATCAGGTAACGACGATCCATGTAATCCGATCCACATTATTTATTATGGTCTTACTTTAGTGGGCTGGACGTTGTGTCGTCTTCGAACAGTTTACTTTCAGTTAAGAGCTAATATCTAGGCGTTGAACGAAATCCTTGCAAGAAATAATGCAGTTACTGCAATACCCGGATGTGGAGACGTACCCTTACCACATGCTAAACATTTACTAAAATTCACTAGTTACTTTTCTTTCCGTTCAAGCTAAATGAGAGTGGAATGAAAAAGTTTTGGTTTTCTGTATACGTATAGGTAACAACTATTCCAGCTGTTAAGTAAAAAAAAGCTGAGAGAGAGAGAAGGCAGCAGTTTGTAGTAAAACAAATATAGAAATTGCATATAATCAAATACAAGTATAAGCGCTTACTTT
>NW_013679717.1:2667-7073 GCF_000517525.1 Limulus polyphemus
AGCACAGATAGCCCATTGTGAAACTTTGAGCTTAACTTCAAAACAAACAAACAATCAATCTTACTGGAATATTCATTTAAAAATGTCCACTTTAAGACTCCAATATACTTCATAAAGTTGTAATCTGTGAGTGAAGAATCCATACTTCTGTACGAGGTAGCTAATTGTTGAAGAAGGCTTCAGAAACTAGTGTCGTTTATAAGGACACTAGTCATCATAAGGATCACGTAACGACGATCCATGTAATCCGATCCACATTATTTATTATGGTCTTACTTTAGTGGGCTGGACGTTGTGTCGTCTTCGAACAGTTTACTTTCAGTTAAGAGCTAATATCTAGGCGTTGAACGAAATCCTTGCAAGAAATAATGCAGTTACTGCAATACCCGGATGTGGAGAGGGGGTGTGAAAGAGGGTGAATAAACAAAATCATTTACGACAAATTTACTTAAAATACCTCAAATACTTCCAATTAAAACCAAAATTACAGTTTACAGTTATAAGAACTGGAAAATTGAAACATAGATTAATAATACTGGTAAACCTTCTCAGATTTATGAAACCCGGACATACCTATATAAAGACAGATAGAGTGGAAGACATAATAATTAATAGGTGGCATTGTACACAGACAACACCAAATCGGAAGTAAGAGCTTATACTTGTAGTTTGATTACAAACAATCTCTATATTTGCTTTACTACAAACTGCTGCATTCTCTCTCTCAGCTTTTTTTACTTAACAGCTGGAACAGTTGTTACCTCTACGTATACAGAAAATCAAAACTTTTTGTCATTCCACTTTCATTAAGCTTGAACGTAAAGAAAAGTAACTAGTGAATTTTAGTAAATGTTTAGCATATGGTAAGGGTCCGGGTATTGCAGTAACTGCATTATTTCCTGCAAGGATTTCGTTCAACGCCTAGATTTTCATGAAATGTTTTAAGTTTGTCCAATTGTATCTAGATCCCATGATATCTTAAACTACTCGTTTTGAAAATGTAATGTGAAATATTTCTAACACTTATAAAGTTACAGAATCATTTGTCATCAACTAAGTGGAGCGGTTGTCGACTCTCATTAGCCTTAATGTGAAGTTAAGATTTTTAATATTCAGTTTAAAACTCAAAAGTTTAGGAAAGTTTCACCAGGTACCAATACCAAACACTACTTCATAGTATACGATTTGAGATAAATGATTTAGCCTAAATCCACATGTTGTTTACCATCGAGAGTGTACAATCAGTTTTATATCAACGATTTTTCTTATTATGCGTGTGAAAAAATAAGGTACTAAATTATTACCATATGGCTGATGGTGTCGAGGGCAGAATCAAGTAAACAAACCAAACGATAACCAAAAAATAAGAGGCAAGTGCAAAAAAAATGGTTAAACCAAGAGAGATGAAAAAGTTGGAGAACTATCTAACTTTTATCAACATACCAAGGTTATGTGTGGTATCCCTCTAGTATGCAATGACACTTACATTGCTATTCTATAGTATATAGTTCATATCTGCAAAATGTTGTACGTGACATTCTCAGTTTCAAATTATAAATATATATTTATGACATCGCGACATCTGGTCAACTTAGATGTGACAACCTATATACATACACTGAATAGGAATCTTCAAACGTTAAGAGTATAAAAATACTAGTTGTTAAAGATTATAGAAAGTAGCAGGTATATGAGCTATGAAATATCCATTTCCATCATAGATATTGTAGTTGGGATTATAAAAACTTTTGAGAATAAGGGTGCTTAGCTGAAAAATAGAAGTTGTTATTTACTTTTAACAATATAACAAACTCAATACCTTCATTTAGCTATATATGGGTAAAAGTTTGAACATTTTGTACCTTTTGCCAGTTTTCGGTTAGATGATGTACGTGAACAGAATATACAGAACTGAAAACGACGTTAATATCGCCTTTTAGGCACATACACACATGATCAGGACCTGTACAGCTGTTTCTGCTTTTGATAGCGACTTATACACTAGAGGAGTCATTAATTCTTTTGTCTTGGTGTCGACATTTTGGATACATGTAGTTGTAGTCGTATAAAAATATAATTGTCTCTTTCCTGATAACTGGGACTGTTCTGTTGATGTTCTGGGAAGTACTGGGAACGCTTGAAGTAAAGCATAGTTTCAAGTAAACTATGTAACTATCGGTTGAAGTCATCTAGAATTGTCTAGTGTCTAGTTGTTGATAAGAAGATAGAAAATGAATTCTTGTCCAGTTTGACTTAATCAAACTATGTATACAAATCGCTGTATCTCTAAACCTGCGGACATAATACTTAACTGATTGTCTTAACTCCTACCTGAGAATACCACAATTACTCAGCAGTCATAAAACTATTTAAACAATGTTCAGTTTGAGTTTTTTAAACCTAAGGCACTCTATTAAGCCAACTACAAACTGTTTTATGGGTTACAAAACTAATACTGCACTGCTCAAAATCATGATAGTAATTTGACTTAGTATATTTGATTTGAAACTTCAAATCAAAAACAATCGGGAATGTTCAGAAATGTATTTCTCCTCACCCCGCACTTGATACAAGATGATTTAGCAATAACTTCACGAAAAAGAAACAAAATTGGCAACTTGACATAAGTTTAAATAACTGGTTGCGATGTGTGGGTCAAGCAAGAAAAAATCAAAAGGAACCGAAGGCAACTCGTGATTGTGGAGAAGCACAATACCAACGGGTGGGGATCTGTAGATCGAATACCCACAATTTTGACGTGGGAGGAAAACGGGAGTACCCCGAAAAAACCCACTTTCACTACCCTCGAAGAAAGAGACATATATGGTTAGCACACTACATATTAATTATTACAAATGTACTAAGGAGACTGGTGGGTGCGCCATGTTTCAGGTGTTGCTGCTAATGTTGGAAATTGCATCGTCAAAGAGTTTCTTGTATTGGCAATCTGATAGTATTTTTTGGATGCGATTTTGGAGACTGAGTAGAATCTTTAGAAAATCAAGATAGACGGGTGGGGTATATTTGGGAAGATGTAAATCTGATCGGACGAAATTATATTGTAAAGCTTCGAGTTTCCTGATTACTTATATTTCACCTTGAAAATAACAATATAATTTCTGATATACTAAACGCGGGGCGCAACAAACGACAAACTGCCGACCACTTATCAACCTCAAGTTTCGAATTTCTTTATTTCTGTTTAACTTTAACACATTGTAAAGACACACTGGCTAATTTAGAGATAACAATAGTAACCACAACAAGTAGAGGAGTGACATAACATAACTAGAGAAAGATAATATTGATTATATACAAATACAACTGAGACTGAAAGGGATAGCCACTATACAGAAAACATAACAGGATCATCTATTGCATTGCGCCTGTGTTACGCACTTCATTCTTGTCCGTTTCATCAGTTAGAAAGAGAGTATATTATCTCCAGTCAAACCTGTAAAGTCAGTTTCGGCAACTTCACTTTCCTATAAAGATCACATTGTATATAAAACTATACCACATCCACGACACTGTTGTCCGTGGAATGTTCAATAGGAATATGTAACTAGAATGATAACAATTTAGTCATATTATACAGCCAGCTTCTTATTGTTAAGTCTATATCCAAATATATGGGAAAACTTGAAAAATGTTACTTTTCATGTTCACTTTCATTCATTTTTAAAACCAAAATGCAAATCAACAGTTAGTAGGCCTCACGTTTATTATTTATCATAATAGAAAAAAATATGTTTAATAAATCCTTGAACAAAGATTAAGTGTATTTATGATAAAACAAGAAATAGGTAAAGAGAACAACAACTATTTTATTTTTCAAAGACCGTATACCTCTAAAGCTTAATAGCTTTCATGATTAGAGATACGTCAAACAGAGTTTTACACCTTGAATAAGCTAGGCCATTTCCTCTAATTACGAGATATTCAAACATAATTTTCCGGTGTCACTCAACTCCGGAAATTTCCGTAACACACTTCATATTTACATAACCAAACCAAGTACATTCGCCGAAGTTAAAATACATATCAAAACGCGGCTCCGGGAGAAGACTCGATAACTAATCAACTTATCAAAAACCTTTCCGACGACTTTATTTCATACTTGACTACTCTGTACAATCTATCAATCAAAGCTGGCTACTTCCCTACCTGTTGGAAAAATGCTATCATTATTGTTATACCAAAAACTATCACTGACTTACAAAACCCCACTAACTATTGACCAATCAGCTTATCTAACAGTACAGGTTAATTACTGGAAATAATAATCACGACAAGACTTATATAAAACTTCATTTCATATAGTTATTAATATTTACTAAATATATATATTGTACGGAAAGTAATATTTTAAGTTTATTGATGTTTTTGTTTAGAGAAGTTGTGTT
>NW_013679718.1:0-5444 GCF_000517525.1 Limulus polyphemus
TGTTAGGGTTTGTAATAAGGTAATAATATAACAAGTCTTTAAACAAGTACATATTATTAGGGTTTATAATAAGGTAACAATATAACAAGTCTTTAAACAAGTTCGTTTTGTTAGGGTTTGTAATAAGGTAATAATATAACAAGTCTTTAAACAAGTACATATTATTAGGGTTTATAATAAGGTAACAATATAACAAGTCTTTAAACAAGTTCGTTTTGTTAGGGTTTGTAATAAGCTAATAATATAACAAGTCTTTAAACGAGTTCATATTATTGGAATTTATAATAAGGTAATAATATAACATGTCTTTAAACAAGTTCATATTTTTAGGGTTTAAAATAAGGTAATAATGAAACCAGTCTTTAAACAATTTCATATTCTTTAGATTTATAATGAGGTGATAATATAACAAGTCTTTAAACAACTTAATATTCTTAGGGTTTATAATGAGGTAATAATATAACAAGTCCTTAAACAAGTTAATATTCTTAGGGTTTATAAAAGGTAATAATATAACAAGTTTTCAAAACAAGTTCATATTTCAGGATTTATAATAACGAAGTAATAATATAACAAGTCTTTAAACAAGTTCATATTTATAGCGTTTATAATGAGGTAATAATATAACAAGTCTTTAAACAAGTTCATGTTCTTGGGGTTTATAATAAGGTAATAATATAATTAGTCATTAAACAAGTTCATATTATCGGGGTTTATAATAAGATAATAATATAACAAGTCTTTAAACAAGTTCAAGATCTATGGATCTCAATTACTTTACCTTAACATAATATGTTCTGTATATTTTACTGTCATACTCATTGTTACCGTTGTTTAATACGAATTCAGTTTCAAATGGATCCTGAACATTTAAAAGTCGTAATATATCGATACGTTTGTAATATACGATTGTTTACTTCAGAATAAAGATACACGTTAGATATGTGTACTCTGTCCTATACAAGGAACCGTAATATATGGACAAGTTTGTAATACACGATTGTATGTTTTAGAGCAAAGATACACGTTAGATATTTCTACTCTGTCCTCCACGAGGAATCGAAACCCAAATTTTGGCATCATAAGTACGTAAATTTATTGATGACCCACAAGACGAAAAGAATGTGATGATGGGGCTGATGTTAAAGCTTGATTTATGGCATGGAAAGAACACGTAATCTTCAGATACTACGCGTTCATAAATTTGATAGAGCTGATTTAATTATGTAAATTTTGAACTCTTGTTTAATTAACTATTTTTACTTTAGACAAATCTTAGAATAACTATGCATGTTTTTGTGAATAGATAAAGTTGACTAATAATTCCTGATATAAGGCACGGTGTAAAGTCTACTTGTTTTTTTCTGGAACTAAACCTTTCATGAAAAGTATCACTTGTGGGTACAGTACTAAACCAAAACACAGAATAGAATGTTTTAACACTTTTAGCATATAAGCAACTTATAACTTAATCACAGATAAATAAAGTTCACTTGTTTGTTTATAGAATTTTCGTGAAAAACTACCTACAATCTTTCTGTATATAGACGGCCAGAGAGTCTGCAAGTGGTTAACTTCCAACTCTTGGGATAGTCTTGTCTGACCAGATATTTTACTGTCACTCTTGTAGAGAACTAATGGCCGCAAAATGCCTAGTACGTTTTCTTTATAAAGGACTCGAATCATGAACTCTCTGATTCACAGTCCGATAAAGCTAACCACCAGGACCATTTCCAACACAACACAGGAACTCCATATTTTTATAGGTGTCTTCTGGTATTATACTTCGTCATTACGCTTCTACAGTTATTTATCTGATACTCTCCTCCTCAGGCTATTGTCCAGTACTTCACAAACCAACATGAAATTGTACCTCATTTTTCTGAAATAAACACTTCACAACAACACCATCTAACTGACAGAAAACGTGCTTTATCAGTCACTAAAGTCACACGTAGATCGTCACTTCTCCTCTTAAGGCCCACAGGACCTTTCCATGTTGAATGCTGCCCAAACATGATCGACTTGTCTGTAGTTTATTACGAGAATAGTACATTTGGATTTGACATTCTAAGAAACATTTTATACTTTTGCCAGCCACAAATAAGGAAATATAAACAGGTGAAGGCGCTTTGAATCTGGGGGCATATTTAGTGGAGTAGAAGTAGTTTTGTGATTTTACATACTAAGAGCAAAAGAAACGGATGAAAAAGTAAAGAACATCACTTGAATTACTTGTAGTAGAGTGGAAATGGATGAAGAGGGTGTACCTTTTGAGATACATGAGGTGGAGTAGAAACGGGAATATGAGTTATACATAATGAAGCATAATCGAACAAAGAGTTGTATAAATTACCCGTAGTAAAGTAGAAACGGATTAAGAAATATTAGACCAATATGTTATTAACAACATTTCTTTATACTACCTGGACATCATGTCTAAGAGAGATACAAATGTTTGTACACAGTCTGTAACTAGCGGTACCATGGTTATAGTTCATAAACAAGGATTAAACTGAACTAAATCAGTCAACAAATACTATAACTATTTACAATATGGCAGACAATGTCAGTCAACATATACTATAACTATTTACAATATGACAGACAATGTCAGTTAACTTAAAGATTATATTTTCCCCTGTGTTTCATAAAAAATAAAACAGTTTTATTTCAAACTTGTCTCTTATTTTACAGAATTTAACACTTTCAACACGTCTTCAAAACGATTGAATTTGTTTGTTTTCCTGTTTTATCTTTTTTTTCTCTTATTTTATTTATAGAACGAAGTTTGTCGATCTTAATTTCAACTAATGTATATGATTCTACAAAAGTACAGCATGCACGTTAAAGACTTGTATTTCAGTATCAACAATTGTTTCGAATAAAGAACGAACACCTTCCTTACAAAACCAGCTGCTAGTGACGTATTAACGATATCGGTGTACAAACCCGTTCAGAATACAGTGGTCTGACGAAACATACTTCATTCGATTACAGGTAGTGAATGTAAAAACATCTAATGTATAATAAAAATAAACCTACTGATCTACTGTTAGTCTTAAAAAACAAAAACACTTGAATACTGTATATGTAAAGAAATAAGAATTTCGGGACAGTGTAAATAAAGCGATAATAACTTCAGGAAAGAGCGAGTGAACAAACCAGAACTTAAGGACTGTTTGAGTAGAATATTTTTTAAGAAGCCTAGTGACGTAAATAAGAACTTTAGAAGTTTGTAATTTGACGAATAATAACTTCAGTACTGAATACTATGAAAACTAAACTTTAATGTTTGGTGTAGAGAATACTATACATATTATACCCTAACATCTTGTCCTATTGTTATTGAACAAACTCTACTCAACTCTCTGGTGCTGTAATTACTGTAGAAAAACTTTAATCTAGTTTTTATTTTATGCCCTAACTTCTGGTACAATAAATACTGTACAAACTCTGCGCTAGTTTATGGTGCAATAAATACTGTAAAAACTGTACCCTAATTTCTGATACAGTATATATTTTAAATACTGTATTAAATCTCCTGGTTCAATGAATACTTAAAAAAAACTTTACTTTAACTTCGGTGCAGTGAATATGGTTCAAACTGTACCTTAACCTTTGGTGTAATCTCTATTTCACAAATTGTACCATAATCTCTGGTGTAGTGAATACTTCATAAACTCTACTCTACTCTATGGTGCAGTGAATAGTATATACAAGTTGAAAAAATGTTTTAAAAAATTGAGAGTGTGGGAATGGGTGATCCAAAAGGTGAGGAAACAAGGTAGGAATGGGCATAGTGTAATAAAACTTCCACAGTACAACCTTACAACGGGGCGTGCCCAACACCCTGTCCATGTCTTTTTCGTTTCTTCTTTCTATACAACTTTTGTATACAATAAGCCATTGTTACCTTGTTTCCTCACTTTTTGTTGCACCAATTCTTACATTTCTTACATTAAAATATTTTTCTAGTTGTTCATGCAACAATTTTTTCATACAAGATGAAATGATCTTATACATCATTTACTGATTTGTGTTTATATCCTGTATGTATATCATCAGTGTGTTTGTGCACCATAGTATTACGCTACTTATTAAATACTTCATGAATGATTCAATTTGCAAAACGTATTATAAATTCCTTGCAAAAGAGCGTAGCTTGTCTTCTAGCCTAGATAGTGAAGTTTCTCTCCAGGCTCATACTATGTTGTCATACCCCATACTACTCACAGTTTTCACATCTTGTCACACAGTGCTGTAGATATGTAAGACCACACTCCTTTACTGTTTTATTTTTACCACATCTACTCAGTATAGGGAGTGGCGTATGTATTGTAAAATGGCGTCCCTGTTCAAGGTCTATCTATCTCGATTTGGGGTTTGTTTAACAACCAGGAGCGCTCAGAAACAATTGTTCTTCTTCAGCCCCACGCGCGGGATTAAAGTTTAGTCTTACTAGGGAATGAAAAATATGAAGAGCTGCACGGAAGGTATGATACATACCTATAGTTAAACTAATGACTGATCATTTGATATCATGTAAGGTGACAGGACTTAACGAATTATAACTGGGTGGAGCTAAATGTAACATCCGGGAAAAGCCGTGAATTTAATGTCGAAGACGGCATTGGCGAGGTGTGGAGGAACAGGAGCACGTGGCCCCGTGTTCAAAGTATTACCTGATGTTCGTAAAATAGCTTTTCCTTTGATTGATGTTTAGTATAGAAAAATACTAGCACTAACACGTGACACCCTGTTCAAGGTATTGCCTGATGTACGTCAAATAGCTTTTCCTTTGAGTAATGTTTAGTATAGACAACTGCTAGCACTAGCACATGGTCCCTGGTTCACTTATAACTATGGTGAGTATGTTTGTTACACAGCTAGAAGCGTTCAACAGTGTCAATCTAAATGTCTACCCGTTTGACCAGCATAAACTTTATCGCAGACTTAGCAGGAGATTATCTAGAGGGTAAGATATATTTAATGGTGTAAAGATATTTATAGACAATTTTGTTATTTTTGAGGCATCTCTCTAAAGCCACAATATTAAAACTGTAGTTGACACTAAATATTTTCTTTTCACATTAAGAATAGTACTCTCTGTTGGTTCCTAAAGAATGTCTTCCTGATATTTTTGATAAAGGGGACTTCAGTCGTTCAAAACTTGTATAAATGTTTTGAAATTATTAAAAATTTCTTACAATCAAAAAGTATGCACCCCAAGATTAGGCCCGGCATGTTCCTTACTGTTGTGATGTGTGTGGGATGAAAAGTGATTTTTTAAGCAGCATCTGAGAGTTCACACTGGCGAGAAGACATACAGTTGTGGTGTGTGTGATAAAGAAATTACAAACGTCAAGGCTAGAAAAGCCACATGAGAGAAACAGTACAACTGTGAAACTTGTGGAAAATCGTTTACCCAAGTTAATCACCTA
>NW_013679718.1:6401-7542 GCF_000517525.1 Limulus polyphemus
TAAGTTGAAAAGATACCAGCTGACAAACCAGAAAGAGAAAAAAAAATTGAAATAGCTCTGGAAAAAAATCGAAAATCTGTACAGAAATTCCACATAGTAAGAAATGTGTAATGTGTCAGAAAATAGACACAGCAAGTGGCAGAAAAAACAATAGAGAAATTCGCCATGTGTAAAGTAAGATAATTCTCAAATATAAAAATGAAAAAGAGTTTGTGAACTGAAATAAAGAAGCATTACCTAACGGTGTTATCTGTGGAGAATTCTTTACGACGAAGTACTTAACGCAATCTAGTTGAAATATTTGTAGGGTTAGTTTTTATATGAAATGGTTTAGAACCATCTAAACTACCATGTTAGATAACTTTAGTGAGTAAAGGTTTGTTTTCTCGTTCTTCCAGTTTTGAGTACTGTAACAAACCAGCTACTCTAGAATACCAACTTTACTCGTATCCCAAGTAATGAGCAGTAAACAAAGGTTTTGTTGTCACTAATTGATTTTAAAATTTGGTTAATTATAATGATGGGTTAAACTTGCTGGGTCTTTCTGAGGTGTGATGACCCGCATCTGCCTAGATTTATCTACATCTGTTTGGATTTAATTATATGTGCTATAATTCATCAATTAAGGCTTTGGAAATTTGGAATATATTTTCCCCTACACAATCAACATTGAATTTGATGAATAGAGATAACCTAATTAAAATTTAAATATTTTTAACAACTAAAATTGAGGACACAAAAGGACATTTTTGCACACGACCTCTACCCACAGTTTACATGTAGTATAACGTGGCCAGTTCCAGTACTCAACTGATACTTGCCACATTTTTTAGGCCTCCTATCTTTTAATGCTTCGCCAGCTTTCGGCGTTTAAACCGTAATTTTTATAGTATTACACCGGATATATAAATAGTTCCATAAAATCGTTTATCTTACTGTCGAGCCAAACAGACGAGTTCTGGCATTTGGCGAAATACATCTTGGACAGTGGCTTGTGGGAAGCGAAAGCTAAATCTAAAATGCTATTTTAAAACACCATTGATTTTAATCTGAAACATCTGAAAAGATATTGTTACGTCTCCGTTTGTTAATTGATTTTCCGTAACTTCGTTCCGACGAAACTTTAGCGACACAAGTCCTT
>NW_013679719.1:0-6582 GCF_000517525.1 Limulus polyphemus
TGTAGCCTTGCATGAAAGTTATAAAATAAGCAATCAAACTCATTCGTATATAACTTTGGCATGACCTACAGATTCCACTTTATCAATTTCTACTGTTTGGTTTCTTTTAACACCTATCAAGTGTTGGCGTATTTACCTACTTTATATTCTTCTCATAAGTAGCAACTGATGGTTAGGGCACTTGGTCCAAAGACTATGTGAAAAAAAACAAGAAGTATGCTTTGGTTAAATTACCAAAAAAGAACAAACTATTGGTTGCAAATACATAATTTTTAAATATATAGCGTTATAGATATATTTCGGGTAAAGCCCTTTTTCGGGTATTTGTAGCTAAACAGTAAATCTGCAATCTGTCGCTATATTGGGATGGCCAATTCCACTATTCTTTGGTAAAGAGTAGTGTAAGAGTTGCCGATAGGTGATATGACTAGCTGCCTTCGACTCTAGTTTATCTCTTTCCAATTATGGTTGGTTATCGTTGGTCGCTCTCGATCAGCTTTGCATGAAATTCAACAAACAAACTTGTGATAAGTAACTATAGATGCCGGCGTATTCCACGAGCTTTACTTGATCGTTTTCTATTGTTAGCTTCTTAAACTCAAAGATAATGTGCCCATTGTTCTTGCATTTTGAAAGCTTATCTAAGATTCACCTTACTAGAAATCATCTGGACTAATCGGAAAAGTGCCTCAAAAACCATTTTATAAATTGGCCAAAGGTTGAACGTTTCGCTGTCTAGAAAGCGTTTGTGTAACTAGCTCTCAAAACGTGAGGTAAAAGTACAACTGTTGATGATAAAAATATCTAATTACCTCCTAGAAAAACTCTTATACATGACATTGCCTGCTATTGTGTGTAAGTCATTTGGGTTTGATTGGGAATGATTACGACAAAGCATTTGTTAAAACAGACTGAATATACCAATTATCTGTAGGGAAGAGGACGAATTTTCTCAGAACTACAGGTGTGTATGCAATCACATTGTTATCGTATGTTTTAATCTTTCATCCAAACCATTTTTACTCAAGTATATGTCGTGGATTCAAGAGCAATATGTAGAATGTTCCCGAGAAAGGAAATTTTCTTTTCCTTATTTATTCTTTTGTGTATTGTCGGTTTTATATGGAATATTATTTGTTTCCAGTGGTTTCACAATATTTTTGACGGACTTTTACGCTAGTCAGTTTATAAAGAGAGTTCCTATAAGATATACATAAAAACCATGTCAGATATTCACAAATGTGATTAGACTTATTTCTAGAAATCATCATTCATAGACCATGGTTATTATAAATAAGACAGTATTATTTTTACTGTATACTTTAATAATAGATATTTTACATCTTAAGTGTCAACGAAGTTGTTATAAGATTTTAATAAAGTCTACTGCAGTAACAGAAATAAGTTAAAGTTATAACACATTTTCACACGGTTCTCCTTAAGTTACAATAACCTAAGTTCGGAGATAAGAGAATGTAATCCATTTTTAAAGTAGCCTTGTGATCATCGATGAAAAATCATTCATTTGACTGTAAACAGGTGTAGAGCTCGGAACAAATTGTCGCTGAAGTTTCATTTCTGTCGGTAAAAAGAAAAAAGAAATTATGGACCCAGTGTTTAACTGCGGCCTCGAGGTCTCGCGTTTACAATTTAGATAATATTTATAATACGAAGAAGATTTTATAATATCTATAAATCAAAGCAGAAATGGAATATTTTATTTTAATGTCTATAATAACTGAAACATCAAGTTATTTAAAACATGTTTCTTAGAGATGCTTTAGCCAAAAGGAACAGATTATTTTACAAACTTTTGTATTATGCAAACAAATTTTTTGAACTCCATTCTTTACTCTGAGCCTTTTCTATGAACCATTCATACAGGTTATTTTTAACAGAAACGGAAGAGTCTGTATGTAGTTTCTCACACATCCAACGTTGGAGGTAGACTTTAAAATTCCTCTTCCACTGAAAATGTTTATTGTAAAGATAACTATTAGGTGCAATCTACTTACAAGTACTCGGCCAGTTTTCTTGGATCTGGATAATCCATAGCGTTGATGAAAGATCCTGGAGGAGCGAAACGACTATAGTTCGCTCCACCGAGCGTTACCGGCACAATATCGAAGTTCAACACATTGAAAAATTTTTCTGTTACGTAGTTTTTACATATCGAATTCTCAAATGCTAAGTAAAACTTGTATGTTCTTAAAATGTCTTCGTAGCATTTTGCTGACTGTGTTGGAAGACAAACTTTGTCTCCACATTTTCCATAAATATCCACAGAAATGAAAGCTTTCAATTTTCGAACGTATTCTTCTCTGTTACTCGGTGTGTGGCACTTGCTCACGATCCAAACAACATCTTTATCTTTCTTTTCAAGGAAGTCATTGTCATGTGCCTTAACTGGTAAAGTTCCTTCACAGATGTGCCCATAACGTACCGGTATGTCCGAATCTTCACGATAAGTCATTGTCCAGTTGAACAATCCATCGATTTTCTGCCAAGGTAACTTGATAAGTCTTGGAGCTTCTATTCCATAAAGAATCCATCGTTGATGCAGACGCCTCTTGTTCGGTAGTTTCACATTCGATTTAAAGTTTGTGATATGAAAGAGAACAGCATCTACTGACGTAAGCAGCTTTCGATCTGCGGTAACAGAACATTGGTATTGACAGTTGTAACGAGGGAATGTTTTGTTTCCAGGCAAGAAAAAGTAATAATCATCGGTAAACTGTGTACTAAAATACTCTGTCCAGAGGAAAATAGTTATTGTGTTTTGTGATCTGGATGAATTGGTTAATAAGGGAATGTTAACAAGGCGAGGCTGTCTTGGAGCAGCAACACTGACAGCTGAATCTGGACAAGAAAAATATGTTTCGCCGAAGTAATTTAATTGTTTCTTCTGTAACACATTCTTTTCATTATAAAAACACCAAAATATTCAAGGCCATTAATAAGGCAGAGAACAAGTAGTATGTTTTTCATGTTTGATAAAGGCAAAGGCAAGGATATTTCCACCATCCTGCAATCAATTCAAATCTTATTAACGATAAAGAGACATTAAGGATATTAAAAAATCCTATTAAACTTGTCCTACGTAAATAATAACTTATTTACTCAATTTTTTTTTAATAATTACACGTATCTAAAGAAGTTAAAAGTAACTAAGAATTTTAACCAACAGCAATGATGAAATTCGAAACTCGACAACAAAAGAATCCAAAAAGCTTCTATAGATTTAAAGAAAATATATTCGCTTTTAATTACAACGAACGGCAGTGAAATAGCAAGGATACCGTACCTACGATAATTATGGGGAGAAAATTTGTTATACAACCTGTCAGTGGTTGTAGGACATCTGCCCCCACAGCCATATCTTTTGACATTGATATAAGTGACTAAAATTGGAAAAATAACATATATTTCGTATATTTTACAGAATAACGAATTATCTAGAAATGTTTAACCCTCTCGCTCTGGCTATTCTTTACTGCTCATGTCACGAAGATTTAGCGACTTGTATTCAAATTTTAATTCAATTACTTTTTCTTTATGTTATACCAATTAGTCTTATAGTTCAAGTGTACTTACGCTCATAACGTTAACATGAAACCTGTGTTATTTTCTCCTACATAAATATGTACTTACGTTATATGACATTGCATAGTTCAACATTTTTATTTTATTACAATAAGCAAAAGTTAACACGAAACCTGTGTTATTTTCTCCTACTTAAACAGTTTTAGATAATTCAATTTTCTATGAAATGCAAGAAATATATGTTTGGTTCCTATTTCAGTCAGTTATATTAATATAATAAGATATGGCTGCGGGGGACAGTTGTCAAGTTACTCTATCAATAATGCTAATATAGCACTTTAAATTGTGGGTAAACTGTTTGTTATTTATCCTATCAATAATATTAATATAAGAATTTAAATTGTGGGTAGACAGTTTGTTATTTAATATATCAATAATGTTAAAATAACACTAAAACAACACACAGCTATATAACGTTGCACAAAATATCTAATACAAACTAACTTCTGTTTGTACAATAAAGCATAACTTCTTACAATCCTTTAAGCACAATTCATAAAAACTTTCAATAGGCCTAAAAAAAGTCGGTTTCTGATATACGTAAATCTTAAAACAAACATATTACTTGGTTGGTTACTTAGTGAAGTGACTAGATTCTTGATCAGTGAAAAACATTATATTAAGGTTCAAATACTGTTGGAACTCATTAATTTGGTTTTGTGATTATTTGTTTGCGTTTTATTGTAACGGAATGTTGGAGTATGGTGAGTCGATGTCAAATGCGATTGAGTCGATAATTAGAAAACCCTAAACTCTCTTCAACCATAAATTAATTGTTTGTGTATTCTTGACAAAAACAAGTAACTAAGGAACATCATAGGTAAAATAAAGCTATAAAATTGTCTTTTAAAGATAAAGAAAAACAAAATTTACATTGAAAAGTTATTATGAAGGTAGATTAGTTGACTTTTGTGTTAGAATAATGTGTGGTTTCTCTAAAATTCACAAAATGGATTGTCCTGTAAGTCCAAAATTCACACTTATGATTATAGGTTGTACGTTGTTTTTAATAATTATTATTTCAGTGTACCGAAATATTGCTGACTAGATAAAAGACAAAATAAAATAACTATAATTTTTCTCTGTTATGTATCAGACTAACTTAGTCATAAGTTGTCGGATCATGAATAAAAGAAGATCTGGTTCGTGCCCCGTTACCGCAAAACCTCGCTCCACTGTTTGGAGCTGTGGAAGCATTATAAAATTGACTTTCACTATTCGGCCAGTAAATACTAGTTCTAAAATTAGTTTTCTTCATCTTAGTCTGTAGTTTCAAAACTGTGGACGGCTATGCGCATACATATATAAAATCCTTTGTGTAGCTTTGCATGTAAATTATCAAACAAACATTCAGACTGATACGTATAAGACGTTAGCACCATTTCCAGATTCCATTTTGGCATTTTCTAGTGTTGGGTTTCTACTAACATGTATGAAATGTTGGCGTTGTTTACCAACTTTATCTTCTTCTGATAAGTAGCAGTGAAATACTAGAGGGAAGGCAGTTAGTCATCAATGCCCACCGCTAACTTTTGGACTACTCTTTCATTAACTAATAGTATGAATAACCGTCACATTATAATACCCCCACGGTTGAAAGGGCTAGCATGTTTGGCGGGACGGGGAATCGAAACCGCGACCCTCAGATTACGAGTCGAGCGCCCAAACCACATAGCCATTTAAATTGTGGGTAAACACTTTGTTATTTATCTTTTCAATAATTTTAATACAGCAATTTAACTTGTGGGTAGACAGTTTGGTTTTCATCCATATAATAACTTTAATATAACAATTTAAAATGTGCGTAAACATTTTGTTATTTAATCCATCAATAATGTTAATACAATAATTTAAATTTTGGCTAAACAGTTTGTTATTTAATCTACCAATAATGTTATCGGAATAATTTAAATTGTGGCTAAACAGTTTGTTATTTGATCCATCTTTAAAATATTCTGATAACATTATTTTGTGGCTAAACAGTTTGTTATTTAATCTACCAATAATGTTATCAGAATAATTTAAATTGTGGCTAAACAGTTTGTTATTTGATCTATCAATAATGTTATCAGAATGATTTAAATTGTGGCTAAACAGTTTGTTATTTATCTAACAATATAAGTTATTCTAATAACATATATTGAGGCTAAACAGTTTGTTATTTGATCTATCAATAATGTTATCAGAATAATTTATATTGTGGGTAGACAGTTTGTTATTTGTCCTATCTATAGTGTAGGTACAACAACTTAAATATTAACATTATTGATAGATTAAAAACAAACTGTCTACCCCCAATTTAACTTGTTGTATTAACATTATTGATAGATTAAAAACAAACTGTCTACCCCCAATTTAACTTGTTGTATTAACATTATTGATAGATTAAAAAACAAACTGTCTAACCCCAATCAATTTAAATTGTATTATTAACATTATTGATAGATTAAATAACAAACTGTCTCTTACAATTTAAATTGTTATATTACCATTATTATAAAGATGAATAACAAAGTGTCTACCCTTAAATGCTTTATTGTACATATAGAAGTTAGTTTGTATTAGAAATAAAGCTGCTTGTTGTTTTATTGTTACATGAACATTATTAAAAGGATGAATAACATACTGTCTACACCAACTTAAATTATTATATTAACATTATTGATAGATTAAAAAACAAACTGTCTACCCCCAATTTAACTTGTTGAATAAGTTTTTTAAAGATTTATTTATATCTTAAACCGACGTTTTCAGTCCCATTGAAATTCGTTATGAATTATGCTTAAAGGATTGTAGGTAGTTGAACAGGAACAAGAATATAATTTTCATTAATACTTCACTAAGTAACCAACAAGTTTTTGAATCCTAATATAATGTTTGTTACTTACTGTTGGAACTCATTAATTTGTTTAACTGATTGAATTGTTTGTTTGCGTTTTATTGTAACGGAATGATGGCGTATAGTGAGTCGATGTCAAA
>NW_013679720.1:0-3299 GCF_000517525.1 Limulus polyphemus
CAGGATGTAAGTGTACATGTATGTAACAACCAGTATGTAAGTGTACATGTATGTAACAACCAGTATGTAAGTGTACCTTTATGTAACAACCAGGATGTAAGTGTACATGTATGTAGCAACCAAGATGTAAGTGTACATGTATGTAACAACCAGTATGTAAGTGTACATGTATGTAACAACCAAGATGTAAGTGTACATGTATTTAACAAACAGGATGTAAGTGTACATGTATGTAACAACCAAGACGTAAGTGTACATGTATGTAACAACCAAGATGTAAGTGTACATGTATGTAACAACCAAGACGTAAGTTTACTGTATGTAACAACCAAGATGTAATGTACATGTATGTAACAACCAAGACGTAAGTGTAGATATATGTAACAACCAAGATGTAAGTGTACATGTATGTAACAACCAAGATGTAAGTGTACATGTATGTAACAACCAAGATGTAAGTTTACGTGTTTGTTCCTTATTGTTCATTTCAATGCATTACTTTGTATGATAAATATTTTAATTAATTTATGAATACATTTTAATAGGGAGTAAGTATATTGTTAAATATTAATGCCATGAAAAGTTTCATTGTAGCTACAGGCAGGGAAAAATTCGTCGTCTGTACGTCTTGTTAAATTTTATTCATCCTTGCTGTTAACGTGTTATCCGTGTGTTGTGTTACAAAAAGATAAAGTGATTTTCTTGAGCCTCACAGATGACCACCTCTGACTTGGCCAACAAAGAAATCTTTATTGTTGGAACCATCAGCGTTTAATATAAACAATGGAATTGCTTCACAATTGTTGTTGTAAATCTTTCTGTAAACTGAGAACCATTGTTCTCCACCACCAGGGGACTGAAACAGACTCAACTACGAAAGTCTGTAGTTTCTGTGAAACAACTTTCTATTCAAATAACAACAATTGGTCATAAACTTTCTGTTACTTTTATATTAAAGCTGAATACTTGTGTACTGTCTGTTTTAGTAACATTCTCTAGGAATCTGTTTTTTTTGTTTTTTAGGCAGTGTCTAGGTTTTGCCGGATAAATTTTAGTTTTTCTCTACGACTCTACTCGTTATTAAAAAGTTGTTCTGAAATAGTTTTTTTTATGTTGTTCACAAGACATTTTGATGAACAGTCACGTACGTGTACACCTTATATTGTAAGTGTGTTGTTGTTCGTAATGTCGAAAATTTTATGTTTTACGTTCTTAAGCTGATCTGTTTGTGACATATGGTTTTAATTCGATATTATTGACTGTTTCCATGGTATGTCTCGAGATTCGACATTATTGACTGTTGCCATGGTATGTCTCGAGATCCGACATTATTGACTGTTTCCATGGTATGTTTCGAGATCCGACATTATTGACTGTTTCCATGGTATGTCCGAGATTCGACATTATTGACTGTTTCCATGGTATGTCTCGAGATTCTACATTATTGACTGCTTCCATGGCATGTCTCGAGATCCGACATTATTGACTGTTTCCATGGTATGTCTCGAGATTCGACATCATTGACTGTTTCCATGGTATGTCTCGAGATTCTACATTATTGACTGTTTCCATGGCATGTCTCGAGATCCGACGTTATTGACTGTTTCCATGGTATATCTCGAGATTCGACATCATTGACTGTTTCCATGGTAAGTCTCGAGAATCTTATTACGTCTGTATTTTCAGATTGTCATTATGAGTACCTTTTAATAGAGCCGTTTTTATCTGATCAAATCATTTTACGCGTACATAAACAGCCGAGATAGAGCAAAAGAGTCAGTCGTATATAGAATGTGACTTATAAAGTAAGCGGGAATTCTCAATACCAGCGGCACTTGAAATTCTTTTGGGCAAGATTAGTGTAAATTAATCTATGAGACCTTTAGCGTGATCAAATACATCAATCGAAAGGTTTTGACCTCCTGAGTCCAAAACTATAATTAAATCTCAAGTCGGTCAAGAGATGACGGAGCTATGAACTAAAAGTTTGTACTTGAAAAACTCGGAGCTATTTTATGAACCGCTATGTAGCGGCTTAAAAGTTGGGTGTTAGGAGGACCCCTTCAATACATCGTTAAGCCCACGAGAAACGTTTATAGATAGTTACATAGATGCTTAGTTTTAGCAACATAAGTCTATTATAATATTGCTTCATGAGCCGATATGCCCCGGCTAAAAAGAATGAACTAAGTTATATAAAAGGGTAAACCACTGAGGATGTAATATAAGGGTGTGTAAGTTAAACAGGTGAAAATTGAGGAAAAGTGTCTCCCTCTGGTTATGTATGTTCTTTTTGTTTCTTGTTCTATTTACCAAAAAAAAAGGGGGGGGGTCTGATCACCATCTCTGAGAGTAAGCTATGAACACATACACTACACCATTCCTCAATCTCAGGCTTCATGTGTTCTATCAGGGCCTCAAGTCATCAGTTGTAACCTAGTGGCTTTGGAGGGTAATTCATCTTTAAATTAAAAAATATATATATATTAACATTTACTACAAATGTCAAACCCTAGTTCACATCAATATCTACTAACGGAATTTCGTTTCTCTAGTGCATACTGGTGTATGAAAGAAATTTTAACAAACAACCTTATGACACCAAATTTGTCATCTTTCTTTACTTGGACACTTGACGTTTCGCATTACAGCTCCTTCAGCTGAAGAAGCTGTAAAGCGAAACGTTGAGTATCGAAGTAAAGAAAAATATGAAAGTTGGTTTCATGAAATAAGAAAGTTGGTAAGAGTTTATTTCTAGTTTTAAAAGGATGAGAAGAATTTTATCACTTTGTGTGTTTTTATTTATTTAATAATAATAAATATGGTTTTAATGTCACGTAAAACTGTTTAAATCTGTCCAGAAAAATAAAAGTAGTGACATTTAAGTATTTCTAACAGCTTTGGCAATACACCAAATGTTCGGTCCTGCATAAAAAGTGTCAGTGGTGTTACTCCATCCTTCTAACTTCACTGGAGTAACTACATGGAAGTGTCAGTGGTGTTACTCCATCCTTCTAGAAGGATGGAGTAACACTACCGACACTTCGCGGTAGTTACTCCAGTGAAGTTAGAAGGATGGAGTAACACCACTGACACTTCGCGGTAGTTACTCCAGCGAAGTTAGAAGGATGGAGTAACACCACCGACACTTCGCGGTAGTTACTCCAGTGAAGTTAGAAGGATGGAGTAACACCACTGACACTTCCATGTAGTTACTCCAGTGAAGTTAACTTCGCTGGAGTAACTACCGCGAAGTGTCGGGTGGTGTTACTCCATCCTTCTAACTTCGCTGGAGTAAC
>NW_013679720.1:4299-6893 GCF_000517525.1 Limulus polyphemus
GTGCCTCTAGATCTCTTAAATAGGCACGTCTCTTGAGATTCTCGTTATATGTACCTGTGGTAAGAGTCACTGCGTGTTGGTCTTTAGAATTATTATGTTTCTGTGTTAAGAAAGTCATTACCTCTTCATCTTGAGATAATCATTATATTTCTATGTTAACAGGTTCTTTGTGTGTCGGTAAATATATCTGTAGTATCTCTCTGTCTGTATGTTAACTATCTGTGTTTAAGATTTCAGAGTATCACTAACAATCTGTGTTAGGGTGATCGCTGCGCAGCTATGCGGAGATAATCATTACGTGTCGGTTTTATAATTATTTCCAATACTGAGACCGAACGACCACGTAGTTATTTTCACTGCCGTTTATTGTGTGCTGCTAATCACAATCTTTCCTTTGTTGGTTGTCAAGGGCAACAACTGTGATTCACAACCAGGGGAACCAATTTATGTAAACTTAGTGTTACTCTTGTAGAAGAATCTGAATGTCTGACAACCAGGGAACCAATTTATGTAAACTTAGTGTTACTGTGGTAGAAGAATCTGAATGTCTGACAACCAGGGAAACCAATTTATGTAAACTTAGTGTTACTCTTGTAGAAGAATCTGAATGTCTGACAACCAGGGAAACCAATTTATGTAAACTTAGTGTTACTCTTGTAGAAGAATCTGAATGTCTGACAACCAGGGAAACCAATTTATGTAAACTTAGTGTTACTGTGGTAGAAGAATCTGAATGTCTGACAACCAGGGAACCAATATAACAGCTTAGTGTAATAATCTGGGTGGTTCACTCACTACCCGGAAAGCCAATATCAAGGTTTGTGACACTGATTGAAGAATCTGATTGATTCAGAACAATGCAAATCAGTTCCAAGTTCCAACAACTCCAATATAATTGGTGAAATGGTTTTGACGTCATCATTCACACTAATATAATATTTTCATAGGCTATCTGTAAGCTGTTCACCACGGGTATCAAAATCCGGTTTCTAGCGTTGTAAGTCTGCAGACACACCGCTGTGCTACTGGGGGCTGTTAATTGATAAGATAATTCCCTTGTCTAAGTTTGTTTGTTTGTTTTTGAATTTCGCGCAAAGCTACAAGAGGGCTATCTGCGCTAGCCGTCCCTAATTTAGCAGTGTAAGACTAGAGGGAAGGTAGCTAGTCATCACCACCCACCGCCAACTCTTGGGCTACTCTTTTACCAACGAATAGTGGGATTTACCGTTACATTATAACGCCCCCACGAATGAAAGGGCGAGCATGTTTGGTGTGACGGGGATTTGAACCCTCAGATTGCGAGACGAGCGCCCTAACCACCTGGCCATACCGGACCCCTTGTCTAAAGCTGTGATAAAAACGTATAGGAAGTATCCGGTTAAAGTCTTAATTAAACAGATTAAACTTTTAGTAAGTATTCCGTTAAGGTGTTAAACAGATCATTTCCATGCCTGAGGCAGTGATCAAAACTTTATGAAGTAATGGACTAATTGTTAAAAATATCATGATCATATCTCAGGTTGTGATCAAACCGTTTAGGATGTACCCAAATAAAGTATTAAACAGATCATGATCATATCTGAGGTTGTGATCAAACCATTTAGAATGTACCCAAATAAAGCATTAAACAGATCATGATCATATCTGAGGTTGTGATCAAACCATTTAGAATGTACCCAAATAAAGTATTAAACAGATCATTACCATATCTGAGGTTGTGATCAAACCGTTTAGGATGTACCCAAATAAAGTATTAAACAGATCATTAACATATCTGAAGGGTTTATGTACCTCTTCAAAGAACCATTTGATTGTATTACTGAGGGGTTCGTGACTGTTTTAGTTATTTTCCAACCCTTTAAGCTCTGAACTCATCCAAAGTCTGTGAACCATCATGTTCAGAGGAGAAAATTGGTCTGACCAATCATCCTTGTAATCCTACACATTCAAGTAAAGCACGAAACCAAAACACTGTGTATAGTTGAAGAGTTCCAGGTTTTACTCATTTCTCACCATTCAGATCTATTACACGCTTGAGTTAGGGGAGTACAACAACCCTGTTCACAAACTTACAGCTTGAATTGTTTCTATAGACCAGACATATCATCTGTTTCGGTTACAAACTACAAATCTATGTTTCTAGCCCACAGGGGGCGCGAGTTGATAGAGCTCTGAATTTCGGAGTTCGTGAACTGGTATAATACGTTAAGCATAAACACACATACACACAAACCGTGGAGATTGTTATCATAGTACGTTGTAAACACTCAGGTCAAGTTTACAACACTAATCGTACGTTCAGAACACTCGGGTCTTGTTCCTAAACATACTGTAGGCTACATTTATTTCGTGTGTGTGTTTTTTGTTTTTACGGTTATTTTGTTATATTTGCATTTAAATTCACTGAATTAAGCCACATTTATTATATATATATACAGTACCTTCGAAATCTAACACGTGTTAATTAACTTAACTTGTAAAACTGACACTGTACAAACGGGCTGTATATGAAAATAAAGGTTGAGGTATTTATATTTCAAACATTAAACCATCGTTGTTTGTTCTTAAGCACAAAGCTACACAGTTGGCCACCT
>NW_013679720.1:7892-8580 GCF_000517525.1 Limulus polyphemus
GATGTAAGACACGTCATTCTATGTAAGTTACCGAATGTCAATGTTGATGTCGGGTGTCGAAACCCGATTTTTAGTGTTTTAAGACTTCAGACAGCTATCGGAGGTCGTCTAAAACGATAAGCACAATTTACTTATATAAGTAATTTCCATTTGTGTAAACAAAATATAATTTTTAATTTGCAGTTCTTTTCAACACAATGAAAGAACAACACAAGAAAATAAAGATCTACTCATTAAATAAAGAATAAACAATAAATTATGTTTGTAATCTCTGGCAATGGGCCATCTTTCAAGGGGACTGTTTTTGTAAACATGCCATAACATGAACCCTTAATCCTAGCCACCAGTATCTGTTAAACGAAGTAAAATTATTCTATCACATTGTTTAGTTCACTATCATTTCAGGCATGTGTGTTTAGGTAAAAACATTCTTATTCAGTAACTTATATAGAATGACGTGTCTTACATCAACATTGTCATTCAGTAACATAGAATGACGTGTCTTACATCAACATTGACATTCAGTAACATAGAATGACGTGTCTTACATCAACATTGACATTCGGTAACTAACATAGAATGACGTGTCTTTTGATGGCCAACTGTGTAGCTTTGTGCTTATGGTTTTAGACGACCCCCGATGGCTGTCTGAAGTCTTAAAACACTAAAAATCGGGTTTCGACACCCG
>NW_013679721.1:0-3228 GCF_000517525.1 Limulus polyphemus
AAATAAATATAGAATAATAAATTTGACACAACATATAACTATGATTTTTATTGTGTATAACAGTTCTTGGCAAAATATTTCATTTCACACATGTTACTTTATAGTTTTCACTTACACTTGTTTTAGAAAGACTGATAGTGCTCTATTGGCGGATGGTGTTATTATTCACATTTCATAGAAACTTAAATATATACTCATATGCTATTTGCAAAAACATCTTAATTTATAAAACACTGACTCACTATGCTAGTGTATCTTGAAATTTGCTTGTCGGATAAGCTGGAAATGTATCAAAGTCTCAGTCGAAAAATTATATCAGTCATCAACGTTACTTCTTTTATTAATGTATTTGAGTTTAGGTGTTACTTTTCCAGCCGATTTAATGAACTCTGATGAACAATATTCTCAATATCTATACAAGAAGAATCTAATTGTTTTGTGTTGTTATATACCAGATTAAATATGTTAGTTCTCGATTTCATTATATGACAGAGAGCTGAATGTTTCTCAAGTAGTGCTTATATGACTAATGAACAAAGGTCAAAACATTGGTCACAGGGTTTTACCCTTTGGTGTTACTTCTTAATTACATTGGGCTCTGACTGAAATTGTAATATGAGCATTATTTGTATGAAATGTAATTCAGTATTTTTCAAGTTGTTTATAGCTTTTCATTTAAAGCAGTTGGGAGGAGGGCTAGTAAGTAACACCCACTTATTATTCAATTGCACTTAACCAAATAGAAGGATTAACTATAACCGTTATAAGACCCCAGAACTGAAAGAGAGAGAGAAGAGTGTTCAACAGCTTTCTGTGGCTCGAGCTTAGAATCTTTTGATCAGTAGTTTGACATACAAACCTACCACAGTTTAACTAATCTAGTTCAGAAAGAAAAATAACAACCCTCACAGTACCACCCAGGTATTACATATAATATAATATATATTAATAAAAGTCAAGGTACGTAAAGGAGCTGCTTCAACCACAATAGCAACAAGTTGGAGGTGTAATGTTGTTTGATTCATTAAAAAATTACTTAATTCTTAATAGCTTAGTATATTCCTTTCTATTTTTTAAGTAAAACATTCTCATTATGTATTCCAGTGTATCGATCAGGTTTTATGGATTACAAAATATTTTACTTCTATGTAAACAATGTAAAAGATTGTTGCTCTCGTTTTTCAGACTTTGTAGTGTAAACCGGAGATATGTAAACATTTTGGCAATAAAGTACTAAAAAGTGATATTGAAGTTTCATTAGGGTCAGTAGTTGTTCTAAAATGAAACTTGTTTTATCTGGAGAGTAAAGATCGCTTTTTTTTCTAATTATACTGTTAGTCTGTGAATATTAACACAATACTGACTCATTTGCACAAATATTGTGTTTCAGATGTTTACGCAATTCTTCTAAATATAACATCAATTAGTGTTCAGTAATGTGATATTCCGAAGTTTGAAAACCTTATATATGTATATAGTTAACGTATGTTTTATCAATTATTTTAATTATGCATATTAATATTAGACATATCTGTAGGTTTACAAGGATCATTGTGTTACTAATGGTAGGAGTCGTAGCTGGACAGTAGCTGGTGGGTATGGTATTTGTTGAAGAAGGATATTTCCTATTATCCGGAGATAAATGGATAATTGTTGAAGACACCATTTCCGCAGTATCGTCGGCTGTTAGTTCGGTTACAAGAAGAACCAGTAACGTTTAAGAATTCGTTCCACTTCGATACTCGAGTTAGCTTTGACACAAAACTTACAGATAATATGATGAGATGCCATATGAAATATCAGGGAACAACTATCTTACAATTGTAAGAATCACACAAGAAGGACAATTTGAAAATTATGAAACGCTAGTTAGACGATATCACAGTGAGATTTATTACTGGAATTAAAATATATTAAATATAGCATATCGATATCGGACCGAAATCGTGGTTTGATAAATGCAGGTGGAAGCGTTTTAAAATTCTTATTTGGAACCGCTACCACAGACGATTTACGTGAGTTAAATAAGAAAGTAGATCATCAAAGACAAATATCTCGAGAAATGATTCATATCATAGGGGAACAGGCGACTATAAGAAATTCATTAAATCAGAAAATTGAATTTCATGACCAAGAGATTAGAAAAGTATCTAGATCACTAGTAAATATCACTAATGCATTAATACATACCAGAGTAGAAGAAACTGAACTTCATAAAGCTGGAGCTGAGATGTTAGTTTTCACCACTAGGATTCAGAATAATTTACAACAATTATATTTTACTGTAGGAAGTAGTAGGACTTAATTAGCTAAGCTAGTCCAAACATTGTATGTACCTGCAGACACAAAGCTAAGTTCATACTTCCCTAATTTAGCAGTGTAAGACTAGAGGGAAGGCAGCTAATCATCACCACCCGCTGCTAACTCTTGGGATACTCTTTTACAAACGAATAATGGGATTGACCGTCACATTATAACGCCTCCACGGCTGAAAGGGCGAACATATTTGGTGTGACGGGGATTCGAACCCGCGACCCGTAGATTGCGAGTCGAGTGCTCTAATCACCTGGCCGTGCCGGGCCTCCTTAGTGAAACCAAGTTTATTAACACTGTTAATGTATATGAGTTTCAAGTACATCTAGATAAATACAAAACTGAGCCTGGTATATGTCTTAGTTTGTTTCTCAAGCTTGTCATAAAAGGTTAAGCTAGAAATATAATTACCTAACTTTTGAACTAATCAGGCTTCGAGTGTATTTATTCAAAATCTGCTAAATTTGAGATTGAACACTAACTGACAAGATGAATCATAATTTTTTATGTTCTTCACAAAAGTGTAAACATTACATGTTACTGTAAAACTGTTTCAAAATCGATGTTAAAATATCTAGTGATAAATTTACTGTTTCTTTAAACGCAAGTTACACAAATAAAAAACAAGGCGAGTGCTTCTGATTGAATTCCTCAGCAACAGCAGTTTTAAATTAAAGGTGTAGCCACTTAACACATTTGTCACATAAGGTTGTTTATAAGTAGAAAATACCAAATACCTCTTTGTTCAAATTTTTAATAAACACAGAAAATAAAGGACAACACACAAAATAGGAGATCATTTCTTGAAATGTATAATTCGGCAATAGGTAACACATATTGTTACGTATTAGAACTTCAAGTAGCCTGAAATTGAGTTAAATGATACTTTAAATTTAGTAGTTAAATTGTACTTTG
>NW_013679721.1:3921-7273 GCF_000517525.1 Limulus polyphemus
TGATTACTCATTCAAGACGTCTCCAACCATTATTAGTCTCATAGTGGGTTCCTCGTCATCGAAAGAGATAATAAATGTTCTTTTCAGGACGTTAATTGCAAATTGTATGTTATTCAAATCAATTATAGAAACGAAAACTATACTACAATACGTTAAATGTGTCCTAAAACTTAATCATCTTTCTCGTTCAATATTTATAAAAACGAAAAATTAGGTGTGATAAAACTTTTCATCAGTAAGGTAAATTTCTTAGTGATATATCCGCCTATAGAAACACATGTAATATATAAATGAAAGATATAATCATAAGATGGTGCACAGTTGAAATCTGTATGTAATTGTAGACTGACACCGTTTGAACCTTTGACCAATTCTCAACACATTATTGAATAGCGAACGTAAAATCGTTTTGTTGTAAAGTACTGTTGAAAAACAAGAATTATGTTTATAAACTAATATCATTCTTGTTACTGACCATCTAAATAACTTTGTTATAATGTACATATACTGGAGTTAAAAGTACGTAACTTGAATTTATGATTTATCAACAAATGTATACATTTGAAAGTCCACGATCTTAGTCTCGTTTTGTTGTAAACTATATTCTGTAAACATATTTCAAAATGTCTTTTCAAGTTTTATTTCCGGCTTATTCGTTTAATCATTTAGTCAGTTCAGCTGTTTTGAGGTTAGATAGACTGATCGACCTTAGGCTAAACGCGTCACAATGAGTCACAATATTTTCATCGTTGTAATGACCCACAGATAGAAACGGAAAGAACTGCTATGTGATGTTAGTTTCAGTCACCAATCTCTTAATAAAGATTTTCTGCAATAGTAATCCTATAAACTTTAGTGATCAACTTATAAAGGTAAACGTGAGATTTTAATAAACGTCGTTTTCATGGTGTTATATATCAATTAACGAAATTAAAGCGTTCTGCATATAAAATGTCAAGGAATGCTAAAATGTGATTTTATATGGAAGCGAAAATCTATATTCACTAACTTAAATCATAAAAACATATATTTGACTTTCTGGGTTTTAGAAATTTGAAGAACCTGTTGGTTTTACGTATTTGCTGAAAAATTATCTTACCGAACTAATAATCTTCACAAATAATTACGTCGAAGTGGCTTTTTCATCAGTTTTGGATGTTAAGTTTGGAGATTAAGAAATGAAGTTAATGTTTATACTTCATCTCTTGTAATAAATTTAATATGGTATGATATCATTGTCCAATAAATCGTGTATAGATTAACCACAAAACATAAAAATATCTACTTTTTTAAAATTTAGTAACATATTTTTATTGCAATTAGCAACTATTTATGATAATATTTTTCTAAGATGTAAAAACGTATTTATTTATGTTCTATCTTTTTACGGAAAGTTTAAACACTAGAATTGATGTTTTCCGGAATCAAATATTTTAAACTATAAAATAAGCCAAATACTTATTTATAGGTACTTTCATAATTATAAAGGTTAAAATTGTTTGATGGTTATTACCTAATTTTCTCTTAGTTGCCAAAATCCTCCCTATGGCTTAGAGGTAAGACTGCGGGCTTACACTGCTAAAATCCGGGGTTTGATACTCGTGGTGAGCAAAGCAAAGATAGCCTATAAGATTACTTTGCGCTTAGCAACAAACAATCAAATAGTTTTCAAAAATTAATATTTTTATGTCAGAGACAGTGGAGGGAAATGTCAAAAGAAGACTTCTTATCCTTATAAATTTTAACACCGGATACTGCTAAGTACTTGTATCTGGAAATACAGTGGGAGCTGAGACTCTGGCAATAAATGAAGATCATGGGCTAGAAATACATCCTGGTGAACTTCTGTATTCCCAATGATATAATGAGAGGAAAATAAATGGACTAATTAGCTCAACCATCTCGTGATTGTCGGCACAAAAGTCATCATTACAGGTGACATTAATGTCCAGAGCTCTATCTACTTGAACACTGACAGAAAGAGAATGGATTATCATTATAGAAGGCACGTCGAAACATCAAATATGTTCTAGCCAATAATGATACCCCCACGAGAATTGCAAAGAGAAAGGAAGACTTTGGAACAACCATAGATTTCATCATTGATACACATGTTGCATTTTTTAAGGGGGAATTGAAGCTCTTGGATTTCATTAAGATGTCTGCTTTCTTTGACTGAATGGAAACTTACTGTATAGCAAGTGAATACAAATCAGAACTTTTTTCATTATGTTCCTGACAAATTTAATAGAACCGTTATTAAGAATGCGGCTACAACCTCGGTGAGTGATGTACATAGTACACATCGATTGGTTGTACTGGCAAATAACTTTAGAAGTTGTATCAACTATTGGGCGAAATTATTAATATTAAGTATTGCCTTATAATAACATGTTTAACAATAGTTTATGTGCTTTTAAACTATAAAACGGCCTCAAAAATCAACATCCAACAATAACTTAACAGTAAGTCTGAGAGCTCACACCACTAAAAATCGGGTATCGATATTCGTGGTGGGCACAGCCCATTGTGTAGCTTTGGCCTTAATAACAAACAAACCAACAAAATTCACGTGAATATGAAGAGGTGAGATGCCGTGAACATTCACATTTATGTACTCACCTTCAGACAAATTCATTATCGGCATACAATTTTTCCGAAATTTATTCTTGATTACAACTTACAAGTTTAGTAGAAATATATTACTTTCCAAATAATCAAATTTATTAGTGTAATATCTGTGAACGTTACAGAACGAAAATGGTAATAAAAACTTGATCTTTATTTAAAGCTTTAACGTTGTTTTGTAAAATTAAACCGAATAATATGACGGCTAGAAATATTAGAGAAACCATAGAAATAATGAAACACAGTAAAAATAATTTCATCTTAAATAAGGACGAACGGTTAGAAAATAAATAGATGGCATGATCTTTTTTAAATAGGTAAAGTAGAAGTCACATGACTGTGGCTTTTTGTATTTATTTGTTGCACAACATTTGTTTTTCTCACTCTTGAAGATGATGTGAATGTCGTTGAAACACGTGGAGTGTCTTTTATGATAATTGATCGGTTTATAAATAAAAATTTTAACGGTGTATTATAAAACGTGAATTGTTTGCGTATTTTAGTATATCTTAAATATTCACACAAGTTCCTTGGATTTTAACCTAAATCATAAATATATTTCAAATTCAGTAAGTTAAAAAAGTGAAGCTATCTTCTATTATTAAATTAAAATGAATATTATTTTATATATATATATATACATACGTATATATATATATATATAAGTTATCAGTATTTACACGACTCATTCTGAGACTGAATGAATTTTACAGCTATGTACATG
>NW_013679722.1:0-1811 GCF_000517525.1 Limulus polyphemus
GAATACCTAGGTGTAACTCTAGTTACCGAATTTATAACCACCATATTCATCTTTAGCCTTACATGGTACAAAACTCCACGAATACCTAGGTGTAACTCTAGTTACCGAATTTATAACCACCATATTCATCTTTAGCCTTACATGGTACAAGAACTCCACGAATACCTAGGTGTAACTCTAGTTACCGAATTTATAACCACCATACTCATCTTTAGCATTACTTGGTACAACTACTCCATCAACACCTAGGTGTAACTCTAGTTACCGAACTTATAACCACCATAGTCATCTTTAGCCTTACTTGGTACAACTACTCCATCTGTTCATGGATTAGTTTTACCAAGTAAGGCTAAAGATGAGTTTGGTGGTTATAAATTCTGTTACTAGAGTTACACCTAGGTGTTTTTGGTAACTATAGTTAAAGCTAAGCTATGGGGGTTAGAAATCATCTTTAGCGTTATTTGGTACATCAACTCCACGAACACCTCGGTGTAATTCTAGTTAACGAATTTGTGACCACCATACTCATCTGTAGCGTTATTTGGTACAACTACTCTATGAACACCTAGGTGTAACTCTAGTTACAGAATTTATAACCACCATTCTCATTTTTAGCCTTACTTGGTACAACTACTATATGAACCTTTAGGTGTAACTCTAGTTATCGAATTAAAACCACCATATTGATCTTTAGCCTTACTTCGTACAATTGCTCCATGAACACCTAGGTGTAACTCTAGTTATTTAATATATAACCAACCTACTCATCTTTAGCCTAACTTGGTACAACAATTCCACGAACAACTAGGTGTAACTCTATTTATTGAATTTATAACCACCTTACTCATCTTTAGCCTTACTTGGTACAACTACTCCATGAACACCTAGGTGTAACTCTAATTAATGAATTTATAACCACTATACTCATCTTTAGCCTTACTTGGTACAACTACTCTATGAACACCTAGGTGTAACTTTAATTACAGAATTTATAACCACCATTCTCATCTTTAGCCTTACTTAGTACAACTACTCCATGAACACCTAAGTGCAACTCTAGTTACTGAATGTGTAACCCCATACTCATCTTTAGCATTATTTGGTACAACAACTCCCCGAACACTTAGGCGTAGATCTAGTTACCGAACATATAACCACCATACTCATCTTTAGCCTTACTTGGTACAACTACTCAATAAACACCTAGGTGTAACTCTAGTTACAGAATTTGTAACAACCATACTCATCTTTAGCGTTATTTGGTACAACAACTCCACGAATACCTAGGGGAAACTTTAGTTACCTAATTCATAACCATACTCATCGTTAACCTTACTTGATACAACAACTCCAAGAACACCTAGGTGTAACTCTAGTTACCGAACTTATAACTACCATACACATCTTTAGCCTTACTTGGTACAACTACTCCATGAACACTTAGGTTTAACTCTAGTTACCGAATTTATAACCACCATACTCATCTTAAGCGTTATTTGGTACAACAGCTCCACGAACACCTAGGTGTAACTCTAGTTTCCAAATTTATAACCACAATACTCATCTTTAGCCTTACTTGGTACAACTACTCCAATGAACACTTAGGTTTAACTCTGGTTACCGAACTTATAACCCCCATACTCATCTTTAGCCTTACTTGGTACAACTACTCCATGAACACTTAGGTTTAACTCTAGTTGCCGAATTTATAACCACCATACTCATCTTTAGCCTTACTTGGTACAACTACTCCATGAACACTGAGCTTTAACTTTAGTTACCGAATTTATAACCACCATACTCATCTTTAG
>NW_013679722.1:1879-2850 GCF_000517525.1 Limulus polyphemus
AACCACCATACACATCTTTAGCCTTACTTGGTACAACTACTCCATGAACACTTAGGTTTAACTCTAGTTGCCGAATTTATAACCACCATACTCATCTTTAGCCTTACTTGGTACAACTACTCCATGAACACTTAGGTGTAACTCTAGTTACAGAATTTGTAACCACCATACTCATCTTTAGCGTTATTTGGTACAACAACTCCACGAATACCTAGGGGAAACTTTAGTTACCTAATTCATAACCACACTCATCGTTAACCTTACTTGATACAACAACTGCACGAACACCTAGGTGTAACTCTAGTACCGAACTTATAACCACCATACACATCTTTAGCCTTACTTGGTACAACTACTCCATGAACACTCAGGTGTAACTCTAGTTACAGAATTTGTAACCACCATACTCATCTTTAGCGTTATTTGGTACAACAACTCCACGAATACCTAGGGGAAACTCTAGTTACCTAATTCATAACCATACTCACCGATAACCTTATTTGATACAACAACTCAAAGAACACCTAGGTGTAACTCTAGTTACCGAACTTATAACCACCATACACATCTTTAGCCTTACTTGGTACAACTACTCCATGAACACTTAGGTTTAACTCTAGTTACCGAATTTATAACCACCATACTCATCTTTAGCGTTATTTGGTACAACAACTCCACGAATACCTAGGGGAAGCTCTAGTTACCTAATTCATAACCATACTCATCGTTAACCTTATTTGATACAACAACTCCACGAACACCTAGGTGTAACTATAGTTATTGAATTTATAACCACCTTACTCAACTTTAGCCTTACTTGTTACAACTACTCCATGAACACCTAGGTGTAACTCTAGTTACAGAATTTGTAACCACCATAGTCATCTTTAGTGTTATTTGGTACAACAACTCCACGAATACCTAGGTGAAACTCTAGTTACCTAATTCATAACCATAACTCATCGTTAACC
>NW_013679722.1:3850-4521 GCF_000517525.1 Limulus polyphemus
ACTCATCGTTAACCTTATTTGGTACAACAACTCCACGAACACCTAGGTGTAACTCTAGTTACCGAACTTATAACCATCATAGTCATCTTTAGCCTTACTTGGAACAACTACTCCATGAACACCTAGATGTAACTCTAGTTACATATTGTGTAACCCCATACTCATCTTTAGCGTTATTTGGTACAACAACTCCACGAACACCTAGGCGTAGCTCTAGTTACCGAATTTATAACCACCATACTCATCTTTAGCCTTACTTGGTACAACTACTCCATGAACACCTACGTGTAACTCTAGTTACAGAATTTATAACCACCATTCTCATCTCTAGCCTTACTTGGTACAACTACTCCATGAACACTTAGGTGTCACTCTAATTACCGAATTTATAACCACCAAATTCATCTTTAGCCTTACTTAGTACAACTACTCTATGAACACTTAGGTGAAACTCTAGTTACCGAATTTATAACCACCATATTCATCTTTAGCCTTAATTGGTACAACTACTCCACGAACACCTAGGTGTAACTCTAGTTACAGAATTTATAACCACCATACTCATCTGTAGCGTTATTTGGTACAAGAACTCCACGAATACCTAGGTGTAACACTTGTTACCGAATTTATAACAACCATACTCATCATTAGCCTTACTTCTCGTAACTACT
>NW_013679722.1:5486-8611 GCF_000517525.1 Limulus polyphemus
CTCTAGTTACCGAATTTATAACCACCATACTCATCTTTAGCCTTACTTGGTACAACTACTCCATGAACACCTAGGTGTAACTCTAGTTTCTAAATTTATAACCACCATACTCATATTTAGCCTTACTTGGTACAACTACTCCATGAACACTTAGGTGTCACTCTAGTTACGGAATTTATAACCACCATACTCATCTTTAGCCTTACTTGGTACAACTACACTATGAACACATAGGTGTAACTCTAGTTACTGAATGTGTAACCCCATACTCATCGTTAGCCTTACTTGGTACAACTACTCCATGAACACTTAGGTGTCACTGTAGTTACCGAATTTATAACCACCAAATTCATCTTTAGCCTTACTTGGTACAACTACTCCACGAACACTTAGGTTTCAATCTTGTTACCGAATTTCTAACCCCCATAGTCATCTTTAGCTTTATTTGGTACAACAACTCCGCGAACACCTCGGTGTAATTCTAGTTAACAAATTTGTGACCACCATACTCATCTGTAGCGTTATTTGGTACAAGAACTCCACGAATACCTAGGTGTAACTCTAGTTACCGCTAAAGATGAGTATTGTGGTTATAAATTCACTTGGTACAACTACACCATGAACACTTAGGTGTCACTCTAGTTACAGAATTTGTAACCACCATAGTCGTCTTTAGCGTTATTTGGTACAACAACTCCACGAATACCTAGGTGTAACTATAGTTACCGAAGTTATAACCACCATACTCATCTTTAGCCTTACTTGGTACAAGTGCTCCATGAACACCTAGGTGTAACTCTAGTTACTGAATGTGTAACCCCATACTCATCTTTAGCGATATTTGGTACAACATTTCCACGAACACCTAGGCGTAACTCCAGTTACCGAACTTATAACCACCATACTCATCTTTAGCGTTATTTGGTACAATTACTCCATGAACTTCTAGGTGTGACTCTAGTTACAGAATTTATAACCACCATACACATCTTTAGCCTTACTTGGTACAACTACTCCATAAACACCTAGGTGTAACTCTAGTTACAGAATTTGTAACCACCATAGTCGTCTTTAGCGTTATTTGGTACAACAACTCCACGAATACCTAGGTGAAACTCTAGTTACCTAATTCATTACCATACTCATCGTTAACCTTATTTGGTACAACAACTCCACGAACACCTAGGTGTAACTCTAGTTACCGAACTTATAACCACCATAGTAATCTTTAGACTTACTTGGTACGGTTAAAGATGGGTTTGGTGGTTATAAATTCTGTAACTACAGTTACACCTAGGTGTTCATGGAGTAGTTTTACTTGGTACAACTACTCCATGAACACTTAGGTTTAACTCTAGTTACCGAATTTATAACCCCAATACTCATCTGTAGCGTTATTTGGTACAAGAACTCCACGAATACCTAGGTGTAACTCTAGTTACAGAATTTATAACCACCGTTCTCATCTTTAACCTTACTTAGTACAACAACTCCATGACCACTTAGGTGTCACTCTAGTTACCGAATTTATAACCACCAAATTCATCTTTAGCCTTACTTGGTACAACTACTCTATAAATACTTAGGTGTAACTCTAGTTATTGAATTTATAACCAAACTACTCATCTTTAGCCTCATTTGGTACAACTACTCCATCAACACCTAGGTGTAACTCTTTTTTCCGAATTTATAACCACAATAATCATCTTTATCGTTACTTGGAACAACTACTCCATGAACACCTAGATGTAACTCTAGTTACATAATGTGTAACCCCATACTCATCTTTACCGTTATTTGGTACAACATCTCCACGAAAACCTAGGCGTAGCTTTAGTTACCGAATTTATAACCACCATACTCATCTTTAGCCTTACTTGGAACAACTACTCCATGAACACCTAGGTGTAAATCTAGTTACTGAATGTGTAACCCCATACTCATCTTTTGCCTTATTGGTACAACTACTCCACGAACACTTAGGTTTAACTCTAATTACCGATTTTCTAACCCCCATAGTCATCTTTAGCGTTACATGGTACAACAACTCCACGAACACCTCGGTGTAATTCTAGTTAACGAATTTGTAACCACCATACTCATCTGTAGCGTTATTTGGTACAAGAACTCCACGAATACCTAGGTGTAACTCTAGTTACCGAATTTATAACCACCATACTCCTCTTTAGCCTTACTTCGCACAACTACTCCATTAACACCTAGGTGTAACTATAGTTACCGAATTTATAGCCACCATACTCATCTTTGGCCTTAATTGGTACAACTACTCCATGAACACCTTGGTGTATCTCTAGTTTCCGAATTTATAACCACCATACTCATCTTTAGCCTTACTTGTTACAACTATTCCATGAACTCTTAGGTGTCACTCTAGTTAACGAATTTATAACTACAATACTCATCTTTAGTCTTACTTGGTAGAACTACTCTTTTAACACATAGGTGTAACTCTACTTACTGAATGTGTAACCCCATACTCATCGTTAGCGTTATTTGGTACAACAACTCCACGAACACCTAGGCGTAGCTCTAGTTACCAAATTTATAACCACCATACTCATCTTTAGCCTTACTTGGTACAACCACTCCATCAACACCTAGGTGTAACTCTAGTTACCGAATTTATAACCACCACACTCATCTTTTGCCTTCCTTGGTACAACTACTCCATGAACACCTAAGTGTAACTCTAGTTTCCAAATTTATAACCACCATACTCATCTTTAGCCTTAGTTGGTACAACTACTCCATGAACACATATGTGTCACTCTAGTTACCGAATTTATAACCACCATACTCATCTTTAGTCTTACTTGGTACAACTACTCTTTGAACACCTAGGTGTAACTCTAGTTACCGAATTTATAACCACCACACTCATCTTTTGCCTTCCTTGGTACAACTACTCCATGAACACCTAGGTGTAACTCTAGTTTCCAAATTTATAACCACCATACTCATCTTTAGCCTTACTTGGTACAACTACTCCATGAACACTTATGTGTCACTCTAGTTACCGAATTTATAACAACCATACTCATCTTTAGTCTTACTTGGTACAACTACTCTTTGAACACATAGGTGTAACTCTAGTTACTGAATGT
>NW_013679723.1:0-6578 GCF_000517525.1 Limulus polyphemus
TATAGTGTTGTGAGTGGTTAAAGCAGGTTATCCTTCCAGGCAGTCTTCGGCCCCCTTTCGGGAAATCAGCTATAAACATCGTAGATTAATTCTGTATTCATTGATTCTATAGAGACTACAAAAATGTAGATTTGCTTCATTCTCTCAGTATGTCAGAGTAAACATATCACTGAACTATGAAGACTATAGTGCTGGGAGTGGTTAAAGCTTTAGTTTGCTTCATTCTCTCAGTATGTCAGAGTAAACATATCACTGAACTATGAAGACTATATTGCTTGCCATAAACATGTCCACAATATCAACAGTAAAATTAAACCAAGGCATAAGATCTTCCAAAAGTTGTTTTCGTATCACGTGTATCATATACAATCATTATTAATTTCACTGAGGTACATAACATCAAATCATTTAAGAAGTAATTTAGTAACAAAGTGTTGTTGTCTTTAATCTATTGAACGATAAGAAAACTAAATAAAATTAAATAAGTGCTTCGATTAACTTTAAAACTAAAAATAACAATGAGTTTGTTGCCTTGCCTGGAGAATACACAAGAATAGTAATAGTACAAAAAGTATAGAAAAGGGGGAAACGTGATGAACAGAGACCGTGACGATCGTACTCAGTAAATTACTACAGTTTTTGTTCAACGAAGATTTGGGAAGCTTTATTTTTATTATATTTTAATACAAAATTCAGGGATAAGATGTGGTCATGAAAATGTGGTCTTTAGTGCCGTGGATATAGACAGATTCGATGTATAGTCCTAGTTTGTTGTGCCGTGGATACAGACATGTTCGTTGTACAGGGTAGCGCAAAAGTCGCACCCTATAGGGATTTTGAAGAAAAAAGTGATTACTTTTTTGTTTATTAAAGCAATTACTTTTTATTGTTCTTTAAAATCCTCAAGGGGTGCGACTTTTACGCTACTCTGTATAGTATTGTCATAAAAAGACTGAACTTACAGAAAACGAAATAACTGATAAATAATACTAGAACTTACTCACTTCTATCATATAACGTTTTGAAAAGTTTCTTTTCATCAGACAAATACTTTTTAAAACAATACAAGCGTTAACAAATTATTTATTACAAAAGTTTCTAACAGTATAAGTGACATTGTTATTATAATAATAAAACCTTTTAACATAAGTGACGTTTTGCATTTGACTAAAACAACCTGAAGACTCCGCAAGAATATGTTTCACATAATCAGGCATTTTTATAACACATACTATTTAAAAATTAGATTACGGCTTCGACAAGTTATGAATTGTTTTCACGTAAAGCGATGAAGTGAAAATTTGCAAATATGTTGTAATTTAAAAGGCACTTAACAATATAGGTGTTCGAGTTAAAAAGAAAAAGAAAGAAAAATCAAATAAACACTTACCCAATTCCTCCATTGTGGTGTTTCACTGTTTGCAAATTTTAATTTGTAGGTAGTTCCAATTTATTTAGAATAACGAAGCTAACTTTCTAAACCATTGGAAGAAAATAGTAAGGCTTACTACGGAATGAAGCCCTTAGGCTTACAAAATGTCGAGTGTATTGTTCAATATCACTTTTCAAGTACAGTATCTTTGAATTTTAATCTTAGTTTTCACTGCAAAACGATTTGTTCCAAACCCCCAAGTGACAGTTCTAAATCTCACTCTCGATCTTAACACTAAATATCGTGGTAAACTGTACTGGAGACCAATCGCGACTCTCGTGGCCCTCCTGACTGAAGTACAGCTTTGCGATAAAACCACTTAATAACAACTGTATCACGTTTTACTAATATGCTGTGAACTCTAGCAGGAAAATTCACTTTGTTTCTATTTACCATTTTATTAAATTAAATAATAAAAAATAAGCAAAATATTGTATACAATATAACATTTTAAATAAAATAAACCCTCTTCTTCAAACACAGGCAACATTATCTATATTAATGTCATAATTCGCTTTCCAACGAATGTTTTACGGCGCCATCTATGGACGTATGGAATAAAAGCAGAGTTGTATGATAAATATTATGTTACGAAGACAACCAGATACTGTTAATATGTTTATGTCTTATTCTTGTGCAAACAATTTGTTTTTTTCATTAATAATACAAAATAAAATGCTTTATTTAAAATAGTTAATAAGTCTCCCACCAAGCACTTCTAACAGTCAAAATGCCAGGCTACGTATTATTTCACCACAAAGTTTTTCAAGCAGGTTAAAAACCCCAAATTCCCACACATTTATCTTTGCAAGTATTTTCTTCATAATTTTGTGTCAGAAATTTAAAGTCCAGTGATGCACAAATATAATAAATTAACAAAAGCTTGATATTCCATTGTCATTGAAAGTTGTATTCTTTCAAAAGTATTCAAATTCCCCTAATTCATATATTACAAAGTTGATTTTGGTAGCGCTGTCTTTCGCAATTTTGTACTTTTTCATTTTTTGAAAAGTATATAAAAACCAAACCAAAAAAAAATAATAATTAAATAATAAAAGAAGTTTGAATAACCGCCGCAAATAGTTCAGTAATTGTTAGCGTAAATTGAGTAATTTTGACCTACCATCATAGCGACCTCGATCCTGTTTGCTAAATACACACACTCAAATGAATTACATCCCTCACATATTCTTCACAAACAGTAACAAAACGACTACGGTTTGAAATTAACTGACTTAGCTTCATGATCCGGTATGTGATATAAACACTGTTCTCCACCATCACCGCCCCTCTTCCTTTTCATATTTTAACTATTTCTTTAGTATAAAGAAAAAGCTACAAATAATTCATTGTTTATGTTTTGCTTGTTAAAATATTCTTCAACATAAGTAATAGATGTTAATTTTAATACATTTCAGGATCTCACGAATAGGAAAATAGGGTCCAAAAATATAAATTTCACTTTTGAACTCAAGTCCAAGGTACAGAGAAGTCTTAATAAATTTAAAATGGTCAAGAGTAAAATATTACTAATGCTTAATTACAGGTATCAATTGTGTTTACATTTCTTGGTTTGTAGACAAAACTTCAAGATGGGCTAATGGCTCTATGTCCACAACAGGGATTGAACTCCAAATTCTAATGTTAAAACTACTGAGCCACTGGAGGACACAGATGCTAAATTTAAAAACTTGTTTCACTTTAATTTTTGTCTGGGAAAAATATTTAGTTTTACGTTGAGGAATGGTCATATTTTGGCACGTACATAGCTCAGAAAGAATCATGTTCGTGGTTTATAAAAATCATTTTAAATTTAATGAAAACTAGCTAACAAGATATACTGTTTTTGCTTTACCTAGTTACAAGTAATAAATAAGTGTGTGTGTACATATATATTATACATATGTAAATAATACTGTTGAAAATGTTTGGAGCAAATTATTTAGGCAAGAATATTTTATTTTCCCTTTTCCTTGTCCAAGCTTAAAAACATTATGCTTTGTTTAACAGATGAATATAGATATAAAATATGTATATATAAATATAAAAATTCAATCATTTTGGAATATATGTTTTCTTTGTTTTATTAAGTAGGCACTACATATTTTATGCTTCAGGTATTTCAAGCTCGAAACAAGTACAAAACAAAATCAAACTGCATACATTTCCACAAACTGTGCAACTTGAAACCTTTAATATTGAGATTGTTTTATAAAAGTATCTCTACCCAAAGTTTCAGGAAAGAATAAAACCAGTTACAAATGGACTTGGTTAAGAAAATGTTCTCCAAATAAGCTTTTAATATTTCTGGAAAAGCCGACATTTTTAATCATAATCCCAAACAGAACAAGTATTATGATAAAGCTATCATTTCCTGAATGCTGAACATTTGTTTGTCATAAATACAAATATAAGCTCACTTCTTTTAGCTGTCTATTGGTAATAAAAAAATAAATCATCTATAAAGAATCATATCAATAAAACAGATTTTATATTCAGGAATTAACAAATGATATGACCTTTGACATACTGCATTAAAAATCAAAACTTTGTTTTCATGGATTAGAAATATGGCATGATCTTCATACCATTGTAAAAAATTGGCTGAGTTTGTTAAGTGCTACATTAACAAATGATACTTTTATTTTCAGCAACACCTTAGTCCTTGGGGATTAAAAAATGGCTATGGAATACTACACCACGCAAGCAAAATTCACATTTTCAGGAATACATCATGGTATTACAAGTTTTAATATTTTCTGAAATATTACAACATGAAGTTCAAAGACAAGGACAGTGTTTCCCCAATGCTGTTTCAGCTACTGTACACACTCAATGACCCAATTTGTAAGTATTTTTATCTTAAGTCTGCCATATATAGAGTACTTCCTTGTCTGATTTTTTAGTAATTATTTTTAAAATCATGCAGTTGTGCAAGTATGTAAAAATAAGTTTCTTTTATACAAAAATGCAAATCATTGTTTAAATATGATACTACAGAGATTAGTAAAGTACTCTTTCATCTGTTATGAATTAAAACTGAACACAATTTTGAATGTACATTTGAACAGAATAAATCTTAAAAAAATATGCATTTTTAGGAATATGATTCCTGAGCTATTAAATCATCTGAGCAAAGCTTACAGCTTTTGCTTAGCTATGTATATATATACACACACTAGAAGAGCCAGGAGTATAAAAGTTTAAATGAAAATTTTTTTTTTTACAATTCTAGCTAGGTTTTTGAATAAAAGTCCAAATATTGTAAAAGGGGTTATATCATTGAATGTTTTAAACTTCACACATTTCAACATAAGCAAATATAATTATTGAATTTTGACAGCTCAAAAATGTTTTATTTCAAGAAATTTGAAACAAAATTTGACAATAATATTAGGCCTCCCATTAGTTCATTACAAAAATAATTTTTGAAAGATTTTTTTTCCTAAATATATAGAGCAAATAGTGGTTTTAAATCAAAATTCAGAATTCAATATATGCCTAAATAACTTATATTTGACTAATAATGAATGTAAATTTCTATATCCATCTGTAATATTTCCATGATTAAATCCATTATTTTATGTTTAATAAGCTAGAAATTTTACCATGTAATTTTTGACAATGGTGATAATAAAGCCCGAATTATCCCCCTCACACATAAAAAATGTTGCAAAATTGTTATATTTCCATGGACCTGTATGGGATAATTATCAAAAATTTCACAGCAATATTTTTGGTTTAAAATATAGGTACCTTTAAGTTCAGTTTCTATAGGTTTTTTTGGGGCTTATTTTGAGCAAAAATAAAGGAAATTAAGGATGAGAATGAAAAAAGGTTTTTACTGGCTTTAAAGGTTTCACTGGGAGGCCCATAATATATGTAACACACTTCACTAAGCATATTTCCCATATGATAAAAATATTTCTATTTATACTGTTCAATATTCTCAGAAATAGCACACAATTATCATACATCTACATCGTTCCAAAAGATGGAACACTGAGCATTGAATTTTCTTTTTTCTGGAGATAAAGGATATCTTTGAAGTTGACCATGAATACTTAGGTTACTATTTGGAATTCCAAGTAATAATGCTTTCTTGAATGTGATTTGTCTTGTCAATAAGATTTGAAGTCTCTGTAATAGTACAAGTAGCTGTGAAGCAGAAAAACTGTCAATAAGTACATCTTAACATATTTAAGTAACATGTTAATGTTTCTCCATGGAAATAACGTTCAAGAAATGATACCTAAATATCATTATCAACTGTTTTTTTTATCAACTGATAATTAAGTAAAAACCTAAAATTCCACATTTAAGGGGGCTATGAAAACTTCAACAGCTGAATGAGAAATTGACTGAATTTCATGACTGAAAACACTGTTATTAAAATGTAACATATCTTCAACATTAAACCGAGCATGACCAGCAAATTACTACAACAGAAAAAAAAAGCATGCTAAATTTATATCACAGCTATTTACAAAACTAAGCAGTAAATATGTTCTTGAGAAAACATCAGATATACTAATACTTTACAGCTGTCATAACTAAAAAATAAAAACTTGATTGGCAAAACAACACTAACGTTACAAACGTGGAACACTTTCTTTCTACTGTAATTATCCAGAATGACTGGCTAAGCATGGTAACACTGCAGAGTTTGGCTTTGGATGATAAAAACAATTTAAAACATGAGGCAATATAAGGCTTGGCACCGGTGGATGGAAGATACTGAAAAATGATTTTCAGTAATAGCACATGTTTAAAATCTTTTTTCTATCTGGGTCACTAAAAGCTTCTTGCTCGAATGCAAGCCTCATTACAAAATTGTAAAGTATTATAATATATATATATGTATATATACACATGCTGATAATATGCATCTTCCTGTGACCCATCTCAGCAAACTCGGACATGATTTTTTGGGGGGATTTTTAACAGCAATCATCTCACCACTAGTGGATTGTGAGTCAACAGTTGATAATATAAAAAACTTCTCTAAACACACGACTAGTCTGTCAGAGTTCTTCAAAGAAGGCCACTCTTGCCCTGGTTGATCCTGACTTGGACTGAAAGCAAGAAAAATTGAAATGCTGAATACAACACATTAACAACACCCATGAACTGATACAAAAACAAT
>NW_013679724.1:0-1897 GCF_000517525.1 Limulus polyphemus
CCTTACATAATACAATTATTAGTAAGCCCAATAATACACTACACACCGTTACTACCTTACATAATACAATTATTAGTAAACCCAATAATACACTACACACCGTTACTACCTTACATAATACAACTGTTAGTAAACCCAATAATACACTACACAGGGCTAAAAATCAAACTAATCATCCATATCCAGACCATCTAATACCAGAAATCTGACAAAATTCATGGACATGGCCCTGAAGATGAAAGAGTAGCAGAAAGTGCAAATGAAATCCATTATCAACATGGTAATTACAATACTCAAACTTAAAGTTAACAATAGCTCAAGAAGAAGAAAGAGGTCTAAGAAAAACCTTACCCTCCCATGTCTATAGAAAGGATGTAAATCACGATGTTTCTTTTGATCTACTCGTAAAATGTTTTACGTAAAAAAAAGTCAACAATATGTCATAATTACCAATTTTAATACCGTGGAGATTGCAGGGGACATTAATCGTGGGGTTTGTGCCTTTTCTTTGATAATAGCTTTTAACGCGGCCCTACCTTTAGTAGTGCGAGAGGTGATAGTTCGTACTCGAAAGAAGCGGCGATTTAATTGCCTAACAAAGTGAAATAATGCGAACCACAACACCCCCTCTAGAATTTAAATACTCGTGAAAAAATACAACTTTTATTCAAAGTCTTCAAGCTTTCCGGATAAATATTAATGAGAAAAATTATAAAATATCATAGATATAATGGTATCAGAAATATCATAGATATAATGGTATCAGAAATACCATAGATATAATGGTATCAGAAATACAATAGATATAATGGTATCAGAAATACCATAAATATAATGGTCTCTGAAATATCATAGATATACTTGTATCCAAATATCGTAGATATAATGTCACAATGGCATCAATTTTTAAACTTATATTTTATAATTATCATTTTTCTACACAATCAGATAGTAAAGATACAGAATTTTTCATAAATTAATTTTCTCCTCCATCCAAGCGTGCGTCAACATTGTAAGAATTTCTGACCCTTTACTCTGATATCATTTCTTAGCATCAGTGAATTAAACAAGTGTCTACAGATGGGTGTGTTTTATAGCAAAGCCACATCGGGTCATCTGCTGTGTCCACCGAGGGAAATCGAGCCGCTGATTTTAGCGTTATAAATCCGTAGACTTGCCGCTATCCCACCAGGGGACTCTTCAAATGGGAATAATGATTTCAGTATTAAATATTTTCGTAGTCTGTGTAACGTTAAAAGTGATTCTAAGCTGCATGATAACAAATTGATATGTTTTGTAACTCTGCTCAAGATTAAATAAAACGTTTTGGTTTGTAAGATTATCTTTTCAGATAAGTGTACTGTTCCATTGATTAAGATTTTTAAAACTTTTAACCGATTGTAATTCAGAATTTTTTATTTATTTATTTGTTTTTAGTCTGGGACATATCAGGTGTCATCTCATATTATAATCTACAGGCTGGTTTGTTAGTAATCATTGGTTCCATGTTCTACTAATCCGTTAACGGCATTAGCAAGATATTTCCTTTTGAAACTCTCTATTTCAGTTTAGGCGTCTGCAACTTATATCAAAGTGAACGTAACCTGTAGCAAACACCACGGCAAAAAACTAATTCGTTACCGTTAGGTTGACTGGACTTGGCATTATCTTCAATAAACAGCCCAACCAATGATAAAACACACGTTACAGCATATGATTCCATATACGGATATTTAACTATCGTTGATTTTTGAGGCATTTATTCTTAAACAACCAAATATTTTTGTTTTCAGTGTAAAAGTATATAAGTGTATGTATATATATTCATTTTTAGACGTTTTCCTTCAATGTATAAAATTGTTGTTTACGCAAAATGAAAACTACATATACTTTAATT
>NW_013679724.1:2063-6742 GCF_000517525.1 Limulus polyphemus
TAGGCCTAAATAAAATGTTTTTAATTGTGTACCAGTTCAACGTTGAATATTATTTATGATTTTTTACATATACTTAAATTAGGCCTAGAAACATTTCAGCAGTATCGAGGTTTAACTAATATTTAACTAGTTCGTTGTTCCAGCTCCAGTCCCTCTGTTGTCAAAAAGAAGAAATATACAACTAAGAATTCATAATAAATGTTTGTGAAAATTAAAAATACAGTTTTTTATAGTTAAAGTTAAAAGAATATGTAAAACGAAGTGAAAAACCAACGATGTAGAGCCTAAACGCTTTTTTAGATGATTCTGAATCCAAAAGTTTGAACCTATAAAAACAAATAAAAGATTGGATTCAGTAAATTTCTTTCACATTTTCCCGAAATATTGGCCTTTAAAACTTTATACATTCGTTTTGATTTAAACAATAGTTAATAACTTTCAATTAAACAATAGTTAATAGTTTTGATATAATATTTAAACAATTCTCAATATAGTTTGGCACAATAGTTAAACAATGCCTCATTAGATTTGATGTAATAGCCAGACAGTTCGTGATAAATTTTGGTGTAATATTTAAACAATTGTATTGTTACGACAGCGGAATTCACGTGATGCTGATAACACGTAATGAGTATCTAGAAGGTTCGGGGAACATCACGAATAATCCAGTATTTGCTAGACGCCCTCTATTCCTGTATATAAGCGCGCCAGATAAAGCGAGACAATTTAATTGGAACTGGAATAGCAGACAGAGAGATTGAAGATATAGACAGATAATCGAGTCAAGCCGTAAGTAAAGTGTGTAAATCATTGTGAATTATAGCGTGTGTTAAGTTAAAGTGACTGTGGAAATAAAGTGTATTGCAAAGTTGTATTGAGAAAGAATAAACTAGTTTTATTTAAGAAGTTCTTCGGAAAGAATTTCTACGTAAAATTAGCAAACAAACAGAGACGTAACAGTATATATGTTACGTTACAATATTAATCAGTATATGCAAGTTTCGATATAATAAACAGTCGTTAATAGGTTTATGTGCTGGTGTTAGTATAATAGCTGAGATTATTTTGTATGACTTTCATACAACAGTTATTCTCAAAAAGCAGTTGATTTTTTTGTTGTTGCATATTTAAATTTAACACTAATTGACATATTCGTTCAACACACGGGAACATTGATCACCTCTCCCACATGAAATTTCCCGGGGGGGGGGGGACTCTAAGGGTACATGCCAAGATTGATGGCAGTTGGTCCAACGGTTCTCTAGTTACAAATGAGGACACTCACACACACACACACACACACACAGACGTTTGTGAAATATTGGATTGCTTTAGGAGAGTCGAAGATTGAAATGCTAAAAATATATCATTACAAAGCAGAATGCATTCTAGAATAATTTCAAGGAACCTTTTATAAAATCATGGATAATTATTACTGCGGAAACATTGTTTTGATATTGAAACTGGTTCTACTACAAACATCAACTGCATCCAGATATCAAATTCGCTAGAATTATGTTACGACAGCAGAAGTCACGTGACTCTGGTAACACGTGATGAGTTTCTAGAAGGATCATGAAAGCTCTAGTGTTTGCCAGACGCCCTCTATTTTTGTATATATATAAGCCTGGCAAATAAAGCGGAAAGAGAAGTGACGGGATATAGAATTGCAGATAGCAGATTGAAGGGAGATATAGAGACAGATAATTGAGTCAAGTGAGCGATAGTGACCGTAAGTAAAGTGCGTGAATTGATGTGAATTATAGCGTATGTTTAGATTAAAGTGACCGTGGAAATTCTGTGTATTGCAAAGTTATATTGAGAAAGAATAAACTAGTTTTATTTAAGAAAGGACTTGTATCGCTGAAGTTCCTCGGGAAGAATTTATACCGGAAATTAACAAACGACCAGAGACGTAACAATTTGTTATAACTTGTGTAATTACTAAACTAATCTTGTTATTACTGGCCTACCCTTATTGAGAATATGGCCCTTCTGTAGGACTAATTTGAAAACTACTTTAAAGTAGGCCCTTTTGTAGGACTAATTTGAAAACTACTTTAAAGTAGGCCCTTTTGTAGGACTAATTTGAAAACTAGTTTAAAATACTAGTAGTCTGTTTAATTGCACAATTGCAACCTGTGCTGTGGCTGTCGCAAAAATGGAGCTCCGAATTTTAGTGTTGTAAGCTTTTAAACTTACCGCTGTACCGCCTTGGTCAACTTAAAAAAGTCAGATTATGGAAAATAAAAATTAAACAACAATAGATGGCAGCACAAGTTCAGTTTGTTTTTAGTTAAGCACAATGCCACTTAATGGGCTAACTATGCTCTGCCCACCATGGATATCGAAACACGGTTTTAAGATAAGGGTAAATCTAGTGCTACTTATAATATATATAAGATGTTTGAGTCCTTTTTAACTTTTAGGCCTAGCATTACCTGGCTGTTAGGGGCGCTCGACTCGTAACTTGCGGTTCGCGGGTTCGAATCTCCCCTGCCGAACATGTTCGCCTTTTCAGCCGTGGGGATGTTATAATGTGACGATCAATTCTACTATTCGCTGGTAAAAGAGTAGCTCAAGAGTTGGTGGTGGGTGGTGTTGACTAGCTGCCTCCCACTAGTCTATCACTGCTAAATTAGGGACGGCTAACGCAGCTAGACTTTTGTGTAGCTTTGTGCGACATTCAAAACAAACCTTTCTACCTCATTAATTTAGGTGTGTGAATAATATTATGATATAGCGCCTAATTTCTTATTTCAAAGTATACATCAGACCAACTTTTTTAATGCGGCCAATCAGAGAATACATTAGGCCTCTACGTCACATATTGTATTTTCAATTTTACTTTTCTTTTGTTGAAAATAAAATAAATCTGTAATATACCAAACTTATCGACTAGTGTTTCATTATTACACTAAAACTTATCAACTACTGTTTCATTATTACACTAAAACTTATCAACTACTGTTTCATTACTACACTAAAACTTATCAACTACTGTTTTATTATTACACTAAAACTTATCAACTAGTGTTTCATTATTACACTAAAACTTATCAACTATTGTTTCATTATTACACTAAAACTTATCAACTATTGTTTATTATTACACTAAAATTTATCAACTATTGTTTCATTATCACACTAAACTTATCAACTACTGTTTCATCATTAAACAAAACTTATCAACTATTGTTTCATTATTACACTAAAACTTATCAACTATTGTTTCATTATTACACTAAAACTTATCAACTACTGTTTCATTATTACACTAAAACTTATCAACTACTGTTTCATTATTACATTAAAACTTATCAACTACTGTTTCATTATTACACTAAAACTTATCAACTATTGTTTCATTATCACACTAAACTTATCAACTACTGTTTCATCATTAAACAAAACTTATCAACTATTGTTTCATTATTACACTAAAACTTATCAACTACTGTTTCATTATTACATTAAAACTTGTGTATGTAGTGCCAATTATTAATATTTTTATTTATTTGTTAATATTTATGAATGATTTCCACAACAGCTGTCTGTTTATCACCACCAGGTGGTTTGGTAGAAAGTACATCACAAAAGTCTAGGATTTATGTTTTTTTAAGAAAAACAGAGTATACTTCTTCATTGTCAAATAATTTTCGTATCAGTTATTAAAATGTGTTTTAAAATATACAACCCACCAACCCTAATATTACAAGTTAAGCAAACGACTCACGATAACCGTGCATTTTAAGTTACTCAAGATTAAAGAACTGACTTGATGTCGGATTTATTTATATTAGTGTCTGCTGAATGATGGGGAACAGAAAGATAAGCCTTACGAGGAACCTGTCGGTTTGTTGATTTAAACACTGTTTACATGGGTAGTTTTAAAATAAACTTCTAACAAGAAGTGATCTAACAACACACACTGAATAGCGTTCAAACGCGCGAGTATACAGAAAATAGGGGACGATCTCTATAACCAGCCACTTGTGTTCTTAAACACACGATTCTAATTATCACCTTTCGTTTAGGAGAGAAAAACCCTTAAGTCGTGATTCAGAATCACAAGTTAGCAGGAATAAGTAAATATTTTTTATTTAGACACAAAGAATCCTAACCCGTACATCACTGACTTTTCCTATTGCTCGTCACAACCGCTGGATCATATTGTGTAACTTTATTTTGTTCTTTTTTTTACTGTTACAATATCGAGTAAAGTAATCAGTGGTTTCCAAACTGTGTGTTGCGAGAGTTTCACAAAAACAATAATAGTTAAGATCATAAAAAGACTACACAAAAAGATATTGTATTTGGCAGTAGAGGTGTCGCGCAAATCAAGGTCAGTGGATTAGGGTGTGGTCAGTGAAAATAAGGTCTGGAAACTACTGAATTAGGAGAAATCATACATTTTCAATGGTAAATAAATACGGGACAGAGGCAATGATTACAGTGGCAAATTAATGACATTTTTGTTCATAGTTGTTGTGTGTATTATTGGGACCCACAAGCAAGTTGGTGCTACTTAACCCAGAAAAATGTGTTAAAAGTCGATGGGTGTTTGTACCAATTAGTGATACTAGGGTTGATTACTTCAAAAAAAGAATGCGTTTCTGTACACTTTTCTATTATGTTATCTCGGGACGAAACTTTGGTTTCAGAAATGGTTGTCCTCC